>NC_092072.1:21498501-21798501 GCF_039877785.1 Chaetodon trifascialis
GCTGTCATTGGCTGAAGAAAACGCACCTGCTGCCGAGAAAAACTGTTTGTTTAAAAAAAAAAAAAAGACGGGCTATACAGTGATCCCTCGCTATAACGCGATTCATCTTTCATGGCCTCGCTGTTTCGCGGATTTCTTTAGTGCAATTTTACATGCTTTTTTTTTTTTTTTTTTTAACAGCGCATGAATGCGCATTGTGATCTGCGTCCTGATTGACTAAGGGAGAACCCATGAGTTGTGATCTGCGTCCTGATTGGCTAAGGGACTGTAGACCAATGTCAATCAATCTCCTCCGTGCCGTGTCTCCTGATCTTAGGTTTCATTCTATAATATTGTAATTATTTTTCTTAAGAAGGTTTGAACTTGGAGCGTGTTTAAACAAGAGAGAAATGTGAGAAAATGTTAATGCCTGTCTGAGAAAAGTGTATAAACTGTATGGTGAGGGGTTTTACAGCCTTAATATATATATATATATATATGTATATATACATCCATCCATCCATCCATTTTCTATACCGCCTATCCCTTTCGGGGTTGCGGGGGTGCTGGAGCCTATCCCAGCCATCAATGGGCGAGAGGCGGGGTACACCCTGGACCGGTCGCCAGCAGATTGCAGGGCACAAACAACTCACACTCACACCTGAGGGCAATTTTAGAGTCACCAATTAATCTAATGAGCATGTTTTTGGTCTGTGGGAGGAAGCCGGAGTGCCAGGAGAAAACCCACGCCTGCACGGGAAGAACATGCAAACTTCACACAGAAAGGCCCGACCCGGGAATTGAATTGGCAACCTTGTTGCTGTGAGGCACTAAAGCGGACTACTTCGCGGATTTTGCTTATTGCGGGTTATTTTTAGAATGTAACCCCGCGATAAACGGGGCAAGGCAAAGATTGCCTTGCCTTGGCTTGCCTTTCCCTTGTTTTACAAATTATGATGTTGCACTCAAATTGATGTCATGTATTAATGGGATTATACATTTACCATGCATAAATGCCTGCCACATAGGTCCTGACATGGATCATTTGCATGTCTGTCACTCATTTGCTCAGCTCTGTTCAACAGCATGGCGCAGCTTCCCAGTTGCGTTGAGTGTAGCCTAAACACTATGCAATCATGATATTGTGCTGTCATGATAAAAAATGGTGCAGAAAAACTTTTCTTTAATATTTCAACACTTAGAGCCAGAAGGCTGAAAATGTAGTATGTGCATTGTGACCAGGAGTGTGACGCGTGTGCTGAGTTTCAAACCTGAGTGACCTTCAGAAGTGTTAAAGGTCTGGGGTTCAGGGGGCAGGAGAGGCCTAATCCTGACATCAACCGTGGGGTGGTGTGGGTCTCCTCTCTGCTCTGTCTGCAGCTGGGACTGCTGCTTGAGGCAGCTGTGAGTCTGACTACCTGTGTAAGCTGTGGAGCGGGGGAGGGGCTCAAGGCAGAACCTGCTGCATGTTGAGAACAGTAACTGCAGAGTGACAGAGGTTTTTATGTCAGTCTCCAAAACACCAGAAAAAGTCGCTAAGAAGATTTGGAAAGTCGCCAGATTTAGCAAGAAAGTCGTTGGCTACAGTTGGCAACACTGTGTGGGGTCTCTAGGATGACAGGGGACTGAACAGGTCCCCATAAGTCACAAATCTCCAAAAATGGAGGGAAAACCGCTTTTCTTTAATATTTCATTAACACTTAGAGCCAGAGGGCTGAAAGTTTAGTATGTGCATTGTGACTAGGAGTGTGACACGTGTGCTGAGTTTCGGACCCAATCGATCTTCAGAAGTGTCAAAAGTCAGGGGGTCATGGTGTGTCTGGCAGGAGAGGCCTTATCCTGAGGTTAAAACCATGGACTGGTGTGGGTCTCCTCTCTGCCCTGTCTGCAGCTGGGACTGCCGCGTGAGGCAACTGAGTCTGACTGCCTGCGTGTGCTGTGGAGCGGGGGAGGGGCTCAAGGCAGAACCTGCTGCATGTTGAGAACAGTAACTGCAGAGTGACAGAGGTTTTTATGTCAGTCTCCAAAACACCAGAAAAAGTCGCTAAGAGGATTTGGAAAGTCGCCAGATTTAGCAAGAAAGTCGTTGGCTACAGTTGGCAAAAATGGAGGGAAAACCGCTTTTTCTTTAATATCTCATTAACACTTAGAGCCAGAGGGCTGAAAGTTTAGTATGTGCATCATGACTAGGAGTGTGACGCGTGTGCTGAGTTTCGGACCCGATTGACCTTCAGAAGTGTCAAAAGTCAGGGGTCATGGTGTGTCTGGCAGGAGAGGCCTTATCCTGAGGTTAAAACCATGGACTGGTGTGGGTCTCCTCTCTGCCCTGTCTGCAGCTGGGACTGCCTGCGTGTGCTGTGGAGCGGGGGAGGGGCTCAAGGCAGAACCTGCTGCATGTTGAGAACAGTAACTGCAGAGTGACAGAGGTTTTTATGTCAGTCTCCAAAACACCAGAAAAAGTCGCTAAGAAGATTTGGAAAGTCGCCAGATTTAGCAAGAAAGTCGTTGGCTACAGTTGGCAACACTGTGTGGGGTCTCTAGGATGACAGGGGACTGAACAGGTCCCCATAAGTCACAAATCTCCAAAAATGGAGGGAAAACCGCTTTTCTTTAATATTTCATAAACACTTAGAGCCAGAGGGCTGAAAGTTTAGTATGTGCATCGTGACTAGGAGTGTGACGCGTGTGCTGAGTTTCGGACCCGATCGACCTTCAGAAGTGTCAAAAGTCAGGGGGTCATGGTGTGTCTGGCAGGAGAGGCCTTATCCTGAGGTTAACCGTTTAACCCTTGACCTCACCCTAACCCTGACCACTCTTTAATATGATGCATAACAAAGGGTTTCATGCGTGGATTCTTTGGTCCCGTTGCAATATGACCACTGTAAAGCTACTTAGCTTTCCAAAAGGTCTACCGGCTTGAGACTCAAGGTCATAAATCTATGTCCAAAATGAAATTCACACACCACGTTTCAAGTCATTTGGTCCATTTTTGTGCAAATGGCAAGTACTTGAAATTTCCAAAAGGCGATAACTTGAAGGCCCGCCCATCATAAAGTACAGGTCAGAGCAGCACCAAACTGACACCTTTCTGCTCATTCCAGGCCACTGAACGACATATAAAAAAATCAGAGTTCCATGACCATTAGAAAAGCATTTGCTTCAAACTGGCCAGAAGTGGAAGAGGCTGTTAGAGTGTATACACCTGACACCCTCTTAAATTTGACTTTGTGAGACATCCAGTTAAGAAAACTAAATGACCTGAGGGGTTTATTTCTTGTAGTCTTGTATAGGAGCCCAATGGCATCCTCTGTGCTGAATCTGGGGTCTCTAGGATGACAGGGGACTGAACAGGTCCCCATAAGTCACAAATCTCCAAAAATGGAGGGAAAACCGCTTTTCTTTAATATTTCATTAACACTTAGAGCCAGAGGGCTGAAAGTTTAGTATGTGCATTGTGACTAGGAGTGTGACACGTGTGCTGAGTTTCGGACCCAATCGATCTTCAGAAGTGTCAAAAGTCAGGGGGTCATGGTGTGTCTGGCAGGAGAGGCCTTATCCTGAGGTTAAAACCATGGACTGGTGTGGGTCTCCTCTCTGCCCTGTCTGCAGCTGGGACTGCCGCGTGAGGCAACTGAGTCTGACTGCCTGCGTGTGCTGTGGAGCGGGGGAGGGGCTCAAGGCAGAACCTGCTGCATGTTGAGAACAGTAACTGCAGAGTGACAGAGGTTTTTATGTCAGTCTCCAAAACACCAGAAAAAGTCGCTAAGAGGATTTGGAAAGTCGCCAGATTTAGCAAGAAAGTCGTTGGCTACAGTTGGCAAAAATGGAGGGAAAACCGCTTTTTCTTTAATATCTCATAAACACTTAGGCTGAATCCCATTTCACCCCTTGGCCCTCCCCCTTGGCCCTACCCCTCCGTTTTGCGCGTTCACGTGGAGGGGTAGGGGTGTCCCAATTCCCATTATGACAGAGGGGTAGGGGGAAGTGGTAGGGCTATGTACCCCTCCAAACGGAGATTTTTCCGAGGCACACTCCAAACGGAGGGGTACGACAGATTTCTCAAAATGCCTCGCAAGACCGGTATTTTCTCCATGAACGAAGTTTTAAAATGTACGAAAACCACTTTATTGTCTATTTTAACGTTGTTTCAATGTGTAGTGGTCATTTTCCTCGTAAAAAAACCCCCCGAAAAAAATCGATAGTAGTCAAGGCTTCAGTTACGTGGTTACCGTTGCCAGGCTGAATGCCACTAGCGGTGCTCTGTGGGCAGCCTGATAATCTGCAGTGATAACGTTATCAATAATAACTTTGGCAACCTCGCTGCTGGTATTCAGTTACATTGACAGCGTTGTAGGATACAACATGCAGGAATGTCATACACAAATCGAATGTGACGGTAGCATTAGCTTGTCGCATCTGCCTACGTAAGAGGCAGCGGCGACTACTGATGACGTGCGCGATTGTCGAAGGGGTGTCCCAATTCGGAGGGGTTGACTTTCGGCCCTACCCCTTGGCACTCCGTTTCAAGGGGCAAGGGACAAGGGGTAGGGCTAAGGGGTAGGGGTAGAAAAGAGAAATGGGATTCACCCTTAGAGCCAGAGGGCTGAAAGTTTAGTATGTGCATCATGACTAGGAGTGTGACACGTGTGCTGAGTTTCGGACCCGATCGACCTTCAGAAGTGTCAAAAGTCAGGGGGTCATGGTGTGTCTGGCTGGAGAGGCCTTATCCTGAGGTTAAAACCATGGACTGGTGTGGGTCTCCTCTCTGCCCTGTCTGCAGCTGGGACTGCCTGCGTGTGCTGTGGAGCGGGGGAGGGGCTCAAGGCAGAACCTGCTGCATGTTGAGAACAGTAACTGCAGAGTGACAGAGGTTTTTATGTCAGTCTCCAAAACACCAGAAAAAGTCGCTAAGAAGATTTGGAAAGTCGCCAGATTTAGCAAGAAAGTCGTTGGCTACAGTTGGCAACACTGTGTGGGGTCTCTAGGATGACAGGGGACTGAACAGGTCCCCATAAGTCACAAATCTCCAAAAATGGAGGGAAAACCGCTTTTCTTTAATATTTCATTAACACTTAGAGCCAGAGGGCTGAAAGTTTAGTATGTGCATCGTGACTAGGAGTGTGACACGTGTGCTGAGTTTCGGACCCGATCGATCTTCAGAAGTGTCAAAGGTCAAGAGGTGTCTGGCAGAAGAGGTCTTGTCCTCAGGTTAACCAGAGATTGGTGAGGGTCTCCTCTCTGCTCTGTCTGCAGCTGGAACTGTTGCGCAAGGAAACTGTGAGCCTGACTGCCAGTGTGTGCTTTGGGACGGGGCTGGGGCCCAAGGCAGAACCTGCTGCTTGTTGAGAACCTCTTGATTAACTTAGATGAACCCCACACCACTATGGAACCATGTGGAAAGTTAGTAATGTTTGTTACTCACCTGGACTCTCTCCCTCCTCTCCACCCAGGGAAGTTGGGCTGCGTCCCCCACATCAAGTGTAACTCTCTCTCTTTGTTCAAAGGCATTGCTTGGTTGAGTAGTTTGTAATGGGTTTGTCTCAATGAAAGCAGTTGATGAGCCAGTTATAATTCTAACTAGGTACATCACAGGATCACACTTCTTGTTCGCCTGGGAGTAGGGGCTTTCTTCCTACCTGTTGCATCTAACTGCAATTATACAGTGTTATAAGCCGATGCAAAACATTTATACATGACCTTATTGTTATTATAAAATGCTTTATGATGAGTAGTTAGTGCTTATAATTGCAATTTCAGTGTTATAAACAGATTATAATTCATCAGGTGGAAACCTACAGAAAAAACGCTCAACATTTACACCAATAGTAATACGCTGGTTAGAATGTGTATATTAAAAATAAATTCACATCCAAACATGAGATATCAACTAGAACATGGTTTATTTCTTTTGCTGTACAAGAACATTACATTTTGTTTGGTTTCTTTTGTTGCTGAACAACCAAAATTGAACTTTTTAGTTTAATCTGTGGCTCCTACCAACACTCCTTCGGTTATTGTGCAAAAATCAAAATAAATAAAACAAATAAAAATTAGACAGACGACTAAAAATTAAACTCAAAAACACAAACAGTCTGTCCCAGATGACTGGAAAGTAAACATGAACAGTCTGCCACAGACCAGTAAATACCACCGAAGCCCCCGAGACAGGGTCAATGGCTAAAGGCTTTTCTCTTGAGAGCTGTGATCTTGTTCTTTACATGGAATTTGACTGCTCTCCAGTCACGCTCTTTTAATGCTTCCGGGTTTGCATTGATGCAAGCAACGCAGTCATTTTTTCCTGGCACTACAAACTTCTTAATGAATTTTTGGCCCATGCTTCCATCAACAGCTGATGTTTCTTCTTTGGTCCAAGGCTTCTTCATTGTTGGGCGGCGATCTATATGGAAATGAGAACCATTTAAATTATTTCTACCTGTCTATCTATGTCTATAATTTGAGTTCCAGTACCAAGCCCAGCTGTTCAAACTCATTCCACAAAGGGATTCGTGGCTCCAGTCAGCTGTCTGAAGACTGAGGTCAGTTGATTAACTGAGTCAGGTCTGGTGTGCTGCTGCATGGTTGGAACAAAAACCCGCAGCCACACCGGCCCTTTGTGGAATGAGTTTGAGACTCCTGCAGTAAATGATCCCATTCAGCTACAGCACATCATGTGTGTATTGTCTATAAACACATGCTGTCCCTCCCAAATACACAAATACATTAAAATGAAATGTCAGTACACTTGACTAGCCTTTGTGGGTTGAAGAAATAGTGGTAGAGTTTGAGATGAGACAGCCACAATAAAACAGTTAAATGCGCCTTGAGACCTACAACCCCATTACCTGATTTGATCAAAACCTTGTTTTGAATATTTCCTCACCTTTTTTAGAAGAAATGATACCACTGGATGAGACCTCCATTTGGGTTGGGATTTCCAGGGGCAGGGTGTTGCTCGGTCTGGTCTCTACAAATAAAAAACATTTAAAAGGTCAGTACTAAGAAAATAATAAATTTACGCTGTCATCTACTTAACAATTCCTTACTGTTGAAAATCACAAGAGACCTGATTCCAAACTGTTGGAACCGCCCGTCTCCACCTCCTGAGGTGATGTAAGCCCGCCTCAAATCTCAGCACTTCCTTTCTCTCCTTTCCTCCGAAGCCACCAGACAAAGGGGGCTGTCTGAGAAGCATCATACTCTATTGTTATTGTGGATGCATTAATTTAAAGTAAGTTAAGCCCACGTAGTGCGGTGAGTGCCTAGCCCTTTAGAAAAAGCAGCTCTCAACCTTATCAATGTTAAGGGCCCAAGCATTAATCATTATGGGACCCTGTTAATTTTGACTGTGGGGGGATACAAAATAAACCAAGTAAAACGTCAGTTACACTCCACAAAGACCCCTGGGTCTCCACACACTATGCAGAGAAACACCACTTAGATGGGGAATATCATGCATTCTGTGTCGTTCATGCTTTTCATTAACCAAATGAACCACTTTGAAGTGGACAATAACTGGACTGACTTTACTTTAACCAAGTGGATTACTTTGAAGTAGACTATAACTAAAATTTACTTTTTAACTTTTATTCTATTGGACACTTTATTCCATTGTACACTTTTCAGTGCTGGTATTGCTGCTATAATATATTGTAAAGTATAATGTAATATAATATCACCTGTACACTACTATATTTCATGACAATTACAATGGCAGAGTAAATGGAGTTGAACAATTTTGCACATTGTTTTACTGCTGTTAACCTGTGATGTGATGATAAAGTTTTCCGATTCTGATTCATAAGTCATACTTGTGGTAAGAATATGTCGCACATCAGAAAAATCACAATGTGTCACATTTGACGCTTCGCAGGTGATACCATCAGGGCTTGCAACATTTGCTCAAATACATTATGTGAACAGCTGTTAGGAGCAGCTAGCGTATTTAGGCTAAGTTAGTCACTGTAGGAATAGCCACATCTCACCCACATCTGCATTACTTATAAGAGTCACATATACCTGACAACTAGTGATGGGTCCGGCAACACTGATGCGTCGGCGCACGCGTCGAGCTCATAGAGCAAACCCTCGTGTCGGTGTGCGTATTGCTTTGAGAAAGTCACGTGACCGATACAGTAACTGTTTCTAACTGACACTGACGCGCCAAACTGTGTTTATAAGGAAGCGCATCTGTCAACGGGATGCAGAGATACCTGGCAGAGGGTAATATTGCCTGGTCCCAGGATCCTATGAGATACTGGGACAACCAAAAGACAATCTATCCAAACCTCTTCCGGCTTTCCTTACAATTTCTCTGCACTCCAGCCCAGCAGCTGTCAGTATTCAGTGACACAATATCGACATAGTATCAGTACAGTTTGGCAATGTGTCGAAATGCTTCATGATGCCTCATCTACCCATCACTACTGACAACACATACCTGACATGCCCTCTGTCTCGCTGTCTTCTCCTCCCCTGATCTCAATGTCTTCTTCCCCCATCTCGTCTTCTCCTTGCACCTCTTCCTTGTCAGGCATCAGTGTTGGTACAGACTCTATGGGATTAAGCAAAATTGAGGGTAATATAAGTGAATCTGTTTTGTTAATGTAAGTGTTAAATAAATAGCACTATACTGTGTTATATTTCTATACTGTGTTCAGGGGTCTTGATATCTCTGCAGCTCTTTACTAAACGAAAATTAATTTTATTCAGGTGTACTTTCAGGTATACAATGTACTTTCTGGAGCTGGAGAGCCCTCTGTTCTGATCAAACACTCTATAGTAATGATTGCCATCACATTATAGAACTTTAACCCTTTAAGAAAAAAGTTTTGTTTTGTTTTTTTAAGCAAAAAAAAAAAAAAATAGCACTATTAAATGTACACTATTCCAATGGTATTCCAATGTTATTCAAATTGGTAAATGCTGCACATTCCTATAACAGTCTATTTCAGAGAATTAATAAACAATTGGGTCATGCATAGAAATGCTGTGTATATACCGTCTGGGGAGATGTCTATCTCGTCAAGATTCATCCCTATATAGTCTCCAATCCGCCCCTGCTGCATAGCAAGTAACAGCTTGCTGACTTTGGCAATTTGAAGGGTGTCCAGCTTGAGCCTGTAGAAGTCTTCATGGATCCTAATATTGTGGCCGAGGTACCTTGCCAATTGATCACGGTCTGCATCTTTGAGATTCAGTACACTCGACAACGTTGCAATTTGTTTCCGCAGCTCTGTGGAGCGAAGGGCTTCTGGGTTTTTGGCACCACATTCATTTGAATATTTTCGAATACAATCAGAACCTCTGAGATAGGTGTCTTTTTCCGGACGTGCAAACAAATAGATGTTATTTTTTTTAATGGCACACTCCTCTCGTTTATTGCACAGCAGTTCAAGTGCTTCTTCAGTCTGTGGAGTCAGTAGTAAAGGAACACCTTGGCTATGTTTTCCTGGCAGTTCAATCCGAGTGAAATGTGAGAACATACTCATCTCGTTGGCTGTGAGGTGCTGTCTGACTTCTTCAATAGGTGCTGATTTCTTTCTTGAATGAAAGAACTTCAACTCCATCTTAGAGACTTCACCTTCCCTTCGGCGGTTGAACAGTATGACATTTGTCAAAGTAGCCTCACACAGCCGTTTCCAGTTAGCTGCTGAAACCACCTTTTTCAATTCCTTGATGCCTTCGGTTACCTCTTTATCTAGATGAGCATGAAGAAGTCTAACATCTTCTGTAAATGGTAAGAGCTTGGGAGCATTAAATTTGGCCTCCCTGAGGTCCCTCCTGCCATGGCCTGACATGTACACGGCCCAGTGACTATCATAAATAGTGGAAAATGCATGGTACTGCTCTGCTTCTGCATGATCCAAGTTCTGCAGTGCTTCAGCTCTTAAGTACTTTGCCACGTTGTTCAATCCAGTACCCAATTTACCATTAAGACTTGGAATTTCAGACCTTGAAGTCTTTTCGTTGAAACCGACCACGTGACGTGCAACTTTAATTGTCTCTTTGAAATTCTCAGGGCTCACTAGGTCTTGGATTGTCTTCATAGTCGTTATCTCTCTTGCTGCCTTTATCATCCTACCAAGACTCCTTAGCTGCTGTGTGACAGTCTTCTTATTGCCAACTATGTCAGTACTACTACCCATGACCTTGTTCATTAAATGGCAGCCAAAACCCCGGATCGCTGGATCGGTTTTGACAATATCAGTGACATCATCTTGACGCATGGTCTTGGTCAGATCGTTAAACATTTCAGATGTGTCTGAAGGTGAAGGTTGTTCAATAGAGCAAGTGGCCAGCACTCGAGTTTTAGAAAACGTCTTCTGTGCCCCTTCTTCAGATGGTCGTTTGTCGCATTTTCTAAGATGTTTCCACAACAGTTTCCTTGCAAAAAGTCCAAGACAGTGGGAACAGTGCACATATTCTTTCTCCGAACTGTGTGTTCTGGGTCGCTTCTTTGCGATGAGGCTCCCTTGTCCACTCTTGAGTACAGATGCATTGTGCTGAAAGTTGCCGCTACTTCTTAGAAAATCCAAATGACGTTTTCTTTCCTTTGACCCCTTCTTGTAACTGAAAGCCTTGGCAACTTCGGCCAGATTTCTGTGATGACGCTCCAGATGTCTTGCATATTTAGTTACTGAAGTTTCACAATAGTGGCAGTACTGCTTTTTGTCATACACCCTTTTCCCATCTGACTTTTTGGAGACTGCAGGAACAGACACAGATGGAGGAGACAGTGTTGTATCACCATCTTCTGTACCAGGAGGACTTTCTGATGTGGTAGGGATGCTGCTTCTTGTTTTCCATAAACCTGGGGCTCTGCTCTGTGATGACACTGTATGGCCTTTCTTAGTGGTCCTATTTTCTTTAGCCTTCTGTTTGGATATCAGATCAATCATGTCATCAGAATCATCTGTGCTGTCCTCACATTCACCTTTAGGAGGTATATATTCATCTCCCATGTCTACGCTGGAGGAATCCCATTCTGATTCATCACTCAACTGATCCACTGTGCCATCCAACTCCAACTTGTCTGAAGAACGATCAACTGCGAACTCATCTTGCTTTTTTTTGGTTTGCAGCCGGTGCTGTCCTGTCTTCCGTCTTGTGTGTTCTGCTGTGAGTGGAGTGCTGAGACCAGCCGCACTGTCGCACTGGGTTCTCAGAACCTCTGCTGGCTTCTGCAAACACAATACAAAAGCACATGGTCCCCACTAGTTATGACACTGCCCTGTGAGAGTAAACAAGTTTCTACCTAACAGAAATAGGCTGCTGAACAAGAAGGAAAACAGAAAGCCAAACACTAAGTGTTCACTTGCTGCCTAAGAACTGCACGAACCACTTAACCTTGCACATCTGAGAAAACATTGCAAAAACATAGTATATTAGCTTGCACAAACTGATACATGCCTTGCACAATCAGTAGATGTATGTGGAACACTTGAAACTGAACTGTGTAGAGTCTCACAGACTTGGTGGCAAAATCACAAACTGGGGCTCTTAAGCTGTGCCTTTATGAAATATCCAATCATCAAAATTAACATCCTTGGAAAATAACTGAGACCTACCTATATAACCCACTTAACACAAGGTCTGCAAAAGCTTTTGAGATTTCAAAGTACGCCATGTTCCGAATATATCTTCAATCTAACAAAAAATACCGGAGTTATACATAGCGATTGAGTCATTGAATCCATGTCCCACCTTGTCATGGGGCTCTGGGCAAGATAAGACGCCTCCAACAGTGGCTGGAGGAGTGCTCAGAGGAGACTCCACAGGCTGTTCAATAGGCACAGGGACCTTGTCCACCACTGGACTGTCAGGCGAGGTTCTTGACAGACCCTCTGCTGACTTCTGTAAAGCAAAATACAAAAACATGTGTTCCCCAATAGTTAAAAGAGTGGGCCCTGATCCAGAAAGTCTTAAATCTATCAAAAATGACAAGAATCCTGCATAGCGGCTGAGACCTTGAATCCATGTCCCACCTTGTCACAGAGCTCTGGGCAAGATGAGACGCCTCCAACAGTGGCTGGAGGAGTGCTCAGAGCAGACTCTGTAGTTGGACCAGCGACCACGTCACACTGGGGTCGTGGCAGAAGCTCTGCTGGCTTCTGCAAACACAATACAAAAGCATGTGGTCCCCACTAGTTATGACACTGCCCTGTGAGAGTAAACAAGTTTCTGCCTGAACAAGAAGGGAAACAAAGCCAAACACTAATTGTTCACTTGCTGCCTAAGAACTGCACGAACCACTTAACCTTGCACATCTGAGAAATCATTGCAAAAACATAGTATATTAGCTTGCACAAACTGATACATGCCTTGCACAATCAGTAGATGTATGTAGAACACTTGAAACTGAACTGTGTAGAGTCTGGACTCTACTTTTATGCGCTAACCAAGTGGGCTTCTTTGAAGTGGATTTTAACTGGACTATCAATCAAGTCAATTCACATGCATGTTGGAATCGCCATGTGCTGATCTAAGAAAAGGAATAGCAGTCATATCAGTTGATAGGCCTCTGCATTAGATTGAATGTTAACCTAAAACTCTGATTTCAAGTTGGGAGGCTTCAGCTCGATTCATACTCCCGTGCGAGTTTTGACCTACAACCCCACCACGTGTCGCTGTGGGCTTGCAGGTTGCTTGTTGTCTGTGTGAGACTGCTTTGCATACTGAGTATAAAGTAGGCTTTACTGAATAAATTTGTGAATTTCATACTCAACCTCCAAAGGACGTACATCCTTCTGTTTCTTTTTAATGTTCTGGTGCTCTCCTAATCTCTTCCGTTTTGTCTGTTCTGTCGCCTTTTTGTCCATGCTCTTCTGCAAGGGGTAAAACAAAGAAAGAGAAACTCATGACTGAAAGTTCTTCTTAAGCCAGGTCACAATCTGTGATTTGTCGGAGCATGTGAGGAGCGCATGGTGATTCCTAAATAACTACCACAGTGCAGAACTACTGTATGTTGTTTAGGCATTATCATTCTAAACCTATATTCTGGTTTTGCTGTGGTATCACAGACTTGGTGGCGAAATCACAAACTGGGGCTCTTAAGCTGTGCCTTTATGAAATATCCAATCATCAAAATTAACATCCTTGGAAAATAACTGAGACCTACCTATATAACCCACTTAACACAAGGTCTGCAAAAGCTTTTGAGATTTCAAAGTACGCCATGTTCCGAATATATCTTCAATCTAACAAAAAATACCGGAGTTATACATAGCGATTGAGTCATTGAATCCATGTCCCACCTTGTCATGGGGCTCTGGGCAAGATAAGACGCCTCCAACAGTGGCTGGAGGAGTGCTCAGAGGAGACTCCACAGGCTGTTCAATAGGCACAGGGACCTTGTCCACCACTGGACTGTCAGGTGAGGTTCTTGACAGACCCTCTGCTGACTTCTGTAAAGCAAATACAAAAACATGTGTTCCCCAATAGTTAGGAGAGTGGGCCCTGATCCAGAAAGTCTTAAATCTATCAAAAATGACAAGAATCCTGCATAGCGGCTGAGACCTTGAATCCATGTCCCACCTTGTCACAGAGCTCTGGGCAAGATGAGACGCCTCCAACAGTGGCTGGAGGAGTGCTCAGAGCAGACTCTGTAGTTGAGCCAGCGACCACGTCACACTGGGGTCGTGGCAGAAGCTCTGCTGGCTTCTGCAAACACAATACAAAAGCATGTGGTCCCCACTAGTTATGACACTGCCCTGTGAGAGTAAACAAGTTTCTGCCTGAACAAGAAGGGAAACAAAGCCAAACACTAATTGTTCACTTGCTGCCTAAGAACTGCACGAACCACTTAACCTTGCACATCTGAGAAATCATTGCAAAAACATAGTATATTAGCTTGCACAAACTGATACATACCTTTCGCCATGGCCAGTCTTTCCCTCCATAATCATAGGAAATTTCTTCGCCTATACTTATGGGCTTGATAGCAAAGAGGCAAATGTGAATCTTCTTATCAACCTCCACTAGCCTCATCCTACTATTTGGGTTCTTGTGGTCGTCGTTTACGAGCCTACCAAGAGATCCATCTTCTTTGGCACCATCAACACTAAAACAAAACAGTGGATTTAAGATGGGCACGTTATGAAATAAATTATGAACCCACTATTATGAAATATAAGTTGAGAACTTGCAGCCAAAATTTTCCTTTTTTTCCTGGTGGAGTGAGAAGTAAACCTACCACAGAGACTTTCCAGCGAGGTCGAACATGAAAACACGTTGAGTAGGTGTGTACACCTCTCTCCTCCTCTGTGCTTCTGTGTCAGAGATAAGGTCGCCTCTATACTCAAGGATAAAGTCACCTTGATTGAAGGGTCTTTTGGCGAATACTCCACGCCCTGTAACAAAAGTGGAAAAGTTTATGCAGGGGTCAGGGGAAAAAATAATATGACCTGGCTCCCTGACTTCAGTATCATTGGTGAGGCTCATTGATTGGTATACTATTGATATACTAGTAATATTGGACTCAGATTTAAACCTAGAGACTCAAAAATATAACAAGTCTTTTTTTATCACTAAAGAAACATTGCCAAATTGCGGCAGTTAGCGTTTTCTGTTTTATCTTCTCGTTTCTGTGGTCTTTCTTTTAGTGTAAAGCCATTTGAACTGCACTCTATGTATGAAAAGTGCTGTATACATAAGGATCATCATCATCATTATCATCATTATCATTATACCTCCAGCCATAACAACATAAAAATTAAGTTGGGAAATTTTGGTTTGGCAGATTTTTGGTCAGTTTTTGGGTCAAACACTGTTTTCTCTGTTACTGGCTTTTGTGACATGTCAGATTACTCACCTTTTTCATCATTAATGTACAGTGCTTCAAGGCTGTCCAACTTGTCAGACTTGTCCTTAATGTGAGATATTGCATCCGCTTTTGGATTGACCCTCCGTCTCTTCTCTCTTCCTGTCATCCTCTCATCCTCTGGACCTTTATGAAAAAAATGTTGTCCAAATTAAAACACGGCTTACTGAGGATCGATTCAACCATTTTATAATTACACTGATTACTCCACAATTTTTTAAATGATTATTCTCCAGTGATGTTGCTAGGTTTTCAACATTGTGGGTCCTGGGACTCACAGGTGATCTCACCAGAGGAGCCCCAGATAAGTTATATGAGTCCCCAATAAAATGCTTTAAAAAAAAAACAAAAAAAACACAAGATACAATTCAACTTGTACTTAACCTTATGTGGTTATAATTATCATTCAATTATCATTCATATCAGATGGTATATCATTAAAATAAACGATTTGAGACTTATGCCCTTTCTCTATCATTTTGATAGTGAGACAACATAATAAATATCTTTTTGTATCTGTACCAGTGGCTGGGTCTCAGTCGTTAGCATTGCAGCTTAGCTTAGCTTAATACATCGAAGTCTATGGGGATCAGTATCCTACTCGGTTTTCGAAATTGCTCCGGGTTGCGGGCTGGAAACTGTTGAAACATCCAACGACTCCCTGTAGTTTTGCCTTGAATATTTCTGCAAGTTGCAACAATATATTTTCGAGGTTTGATCGTCGGTGTCGTCTATTTACTTTTACCGAGAGACCTAGCGTACCTGTCCCAGAGCCAGCTGCAGCTGTTGTTCACCGGTGTATCCCTCCGCGCGGAACGTAAACACACTATAGTTCCGTGTATCAAACGTCTTCTAAAACGACTAAAAAGGACCGTCGTTTTTCTAATTAACATCTAAACATGTTTATCTTATATGCACATGTAGGAATACCAACTTCGGGGTTTCTGGAACGTTTATTTATTTACTTTTACGAGTACTCTACGGACGTCCATAGACTTCAATGTATTAAGCCACAATGCTAACGGTTGAGACCCAGCCACTTAACGTGCAAGCACTAAAAAGATATCGATCATGTTGTCTCGCTATGAAAATGATGGAGAGAGGGCATAACTCCCAAATCGTCGGCGTATTATTTTAACGGTGACTACGGCATCATGAATTTGTCACTGGCAACAAACAGCAGGGATCGGTGGCAACTAACGGCTAACTCCAGGCTGTGTAAGTCACGTCATTTCGTCTTCTACTATTTGGAAAACACACGAAACACAAACACGACTCACCTCAGATACCATATGATTAACGCTGACAGAGCGGTTTCATGAGTGTGTTACTGTCCCATGCTATCACTGATTGTACCCATGCTGGTTTGCTGTCTGCGCGCAACAGCTGTAGTGCTGGTCGCTTTTCTGTGTATCTAATGTACGCCGTTGCGGTGTTTTCGGCCCCTGCTATTTTGATCGTTCAGTGTTCTTTCGATGGTCATGGTCATGGTTTATATTAGCTTCTAGTTGCGTTTCTGAGCTTTCTGTGGGTATGCCACATGCCTACAATGTTATTCATGAAAGGAAGCCGGAGCTTAATAAGCCCGACAGCCCGGTGTTTCGGTTTCCTAGTTTAGCATCCCCTTTTGCACAAGATCATATTTTTTAATTCAATGTCAACACGTTTATTGTCGGCATAAACGTAGCGTTTGATTTAGCAAAAACATTGCTGCATCCTCTTGACACACAGTGGTTAATTTAATTTGTCCTTTTGAAAATAACTTGCATATTGGACGTGGCTAAGTGAGGCTAAAATTAGCAACATCACTGGTAACACATCACACGTAATCGTTACTTCTGCCACTATTCCGTTTGTTAACATTTAGCAGTAAACAGTTCAAAGTATCAGCAATGTTAGCACAGGACTAATGGTAGTAGGCACTCGTGCTTTATGAATGCATTTAATGACAAAATAATTGATAAAATGTGCTTACCTGTAGTAACCATGAACTTTTCCATTTAAGTCCGCGAAAAGTTTAAGTCCGGACTGACGGCTGCAGTAGAACGATTCGCATTGGCTGGATGGGCGGAGGGGCGGGGCTAGTCATACACACTTCCGTAAGTGTGTATCAAAGTGTAATGGCAAACTCTTGTCACTAGAGGGAGCAGACATACACACTTGATACACACAAATCTGCCAAATCGTGACATATGGAACCCCCTCTGAAATTTTGCTGGAGCATTCTGGAGGTGTTCTTGAGTTGATTTAAAGAAAAAAACTTGTGGGACCCGAATTTTGGTCCCCACAAGTGAAGTGGTCCCCATGAGATTGGTGGGCTAACTCCTTTTTGTCCCCACATGTGATGGCATGGGAGAGCACACACACACACACACACACACAAACATGTTAGGTTTTCATCACTTGTGGGGACATTACATAGACTTACATTCATTTTCTGGAGACTTACCCTCAGCATAACCATAACTTGCCCAACGCTAACCTTAATCTAAACCACGTATGAGTGGGCTTATCATGCACTTTTATTTTTTTAAAGAGACGCTTACACTGACATGAAAACATTCAATTTTGTTTCGGTGGATACAAATTTTACTCTTGCTTTAACTGTATACATGTGTACAAATACACACGTAACCACTGTAATTACTTTTAACATATTTTATTTATCGCAGTATTTTTTTAAATGTTTAGTTTGATACAAAAAGGAAAAAGTCACATTTTCTCCATCAGAAGGGCACTTATCACATTTTCCTGCCCCATAGGGACATCAAAGAGGGCGCTATTGCTGCACCAGTGAGACGCCTTTAAGGTCCATGGCTCGAATCAAACCAGGGACGTAGCAGCTGTATGGTATAAACACAAACACTGAGCCACAGGGTCCTCTATATCTCCCCTTTTACTGTGTTTTTGATTGATGTTTTTACGCATTTCTTTACCTTTGAATACCTCTGTGACGTAATCATTCTGTACGACTTGCCTTATCTTGCCTCTACGTTTTCTGTCACCGTGTTGAAGCAGTGAGGTTGATGCTATGGAGGACATTTGGAGGCTGAAAGGACCCTCCTGTTCTGACCAATGGGAACTCTTACTTCTGTGTGGGTGGGTTTAATTCACAGAGGCATCTTAAATCAAAGAAAGTGTGCATGGAGGCACGTTGGACACTATAAATGCTAAAACTAGACACAATGTAGGAGAACACATTAGTGTAATGTTATTTCCACCTCCTCCTCTGTTTTCTCTGTCCCCTCTGTGTCCTCTGCTGTATGTGGACATGGCTGTGCTTTGAGTGTTTGTGTACAATGAAGTATTTTGGAATCTCTTGAATTTTAAAAGTAATTTAACCCTCCCAACTCTAAAAATGTCCAGTGTTGTCCAGTTTCTGAGCAACAGATTTCAAATAAATGGAGTCCAGATAGAATTGTTGTCAGAGAACCTGCCTGTGCTTGTGTGCACCTGCTTTCCTCTCCGAGTCTTTTCTCTGAGCCTCTTCCACCCAGTGACTGGCGTTCTCTAACTGTCAGGTTGGCTGTGTTATTGTCCTGATCTTTTTTGTGTGTGAAAATGTGCTTTTAAAATGTATTCTGTTATTTGGATCCAGTGCCTTATTGCTCAAGGACACTCAGTGGATTGGATGCCTGCTCAGTGGGATGAGCACACAAATAAATGACAGTCTTATCCCTTGTCTTGTCGAGTGACATTAAGTAAGACAAGACTATATAAATTAGTTTGTATATTGTTACTGTAAAAAACATCTTCAAATCTTTAAGTATAGGGATGTCTTCTTCATCTCTTCCACAGGTATCACTTCCTTGTGGTGGCCCACTGTGGACAGCCTGTCCAACACAGCAGCGCTGATTAGACTGAGCTGTTAATGAGGCCAACTCAAGGCTTTAATTACAAGTTAGAGAAGTATGGAGCTGTCAAGAACACTAGAAAAAAGATTATGATGATCACAAAGCATCTTTATAATTCTGACAATAAAAATGGCCGATGCCATGCGTGTTCATGAAACCTTAATACAATCCTTTACTAAAAAATCAAAAGTCATAGGACATTGAGGGTACAAATATTAAATAATAAAAACCTCATTCTAGGGAGGTTCTCTGACAACTCACTGGCTGTGTGTGGATATCACACAGGTACGTGCAGCAGGGGACGACCCCCCGCCTGCTGTTCGCCCACAGAGCTTTGTCTTCCTCCCCTGCTCTCCTCAAA
Organism: Chaetodon trifascialis; assembly: GCF_039877785.1. Lineage (NCBI taxonomy): Eukaryota > Metazoa > Chordata > Actinopteri > Chaetodontiformes > Chaetodontidae > Chaetodon > Chaetodon trifascialis. The sequence continues at coordinate 21,517,514 of NC_092072.1, forward strand.
GGAATGGCCGTGGAAAGCATGCATACAGCAGCATCACGGGCGTACACTCTGATTCGTCTGACTTTTCTGTTAACTCGTCCACGATTGAACGTGCTGGACGACCAGCGACACACTGCTGGCTGTGAGCGCGCACAGTGAACACACACAGCCATCAGTGTAGAGAGCCTGCATGCACAGTACGCTGGCACGTGCCTAGGCTTTCTTATAACTTATTTGCACGAGTTTTTCGTAGACTGCCACAGTACATAATGGTCTTCCCTACCGCTCCTCCATCATAAGTTCACTGTGTGTGCATATGTGGAGGTGCGCTTGCTGTGCGCACCCGCGCGTAATGCGATACCCTCCTCTGGTCACACCGTCGTGTTTCATTGAGATATTCTACGCCTGCTCTGCCGGCGTCTTGGGACTTTAACAGTGTGTAATTATCGTCCCCGCTCACAGCAGCAGGTATGTTACGCGAACGGAGTGTGATGCTGTCACCATTCAGACAGGACGTGGAGCACAGACGAGCCATGGTACAGCTTGTGTTCCCCTTCCCCACGTTCCCCGTCCCCGCTATAACTACTGAAACAGCAAACAGCAGCGATAATAATATTAATATTATTAATATTTTTATTATTATTATTGTGGATATGCTTCCAACGTTTATGTCATAACCCCCCATTTCACACCATTCAGCCCATAGTTCTGCACTCCAGACATTCTGTAACGTTTCCGCGCTGAAGTCACAGTGAAGACGAACTGTGTTGTGTGGGTGAGCGCCACCTAAATGCTCGTGTCATGTGGTTAACAGTGTCAGTTTAACGAGCGCTCCCATCACGCTGGGTTAGACCCCGTATTGCCGTGTTGCGGTCGCGCGCCCGTTAGAAATAATAAAGCGCTCGGTGTGAGAGCAGCGGCTGCGCGCCGTCGGGTCGGGTACCCTGTGCCAAAAGGACTTCACCTCACCTTCCCAAGAGGAAATATCGGCGACTCTCCTCTTCGCGCGGCTGCTTTCGGGCAAAGGTTAAGCTGCTGAGGGCGAGGAGCACCAACTAAGGATACAAGTTTGAAATTAAGATGTCAGGAGCAGCTGCGGGATGTGGGTAAGTTTCTTCACGCTGTCATGTCTGGATTAAGAAAATACTGGGGCGGATGACTCTTTGTGTTGTATAAATATTTGTGATTTATGTTGAAAACACACCAGAAAACTTATGCGACGTGGAAATATGCTGCAGCTCATCAGAGTTGTCATGTGCGGAGCTTAGTGTCGATGGGTGAAGTGGGTCAGGCTATGACGCGTGGCTGCTTTCATCCAGGCACCTGACTGGTTTGTTTTGGTGCGTCTGCAAGTGACAGAGCTTTGGACCGTGCAGCCACAAACATCCAGCCAACTTCAGTGCCACCACACTTGCCTTTTTAGTTTTGATTCAGCAATGCTGCTCATGGCCATCGAGAATGAATGCGGTGCGTTGGCGGTTACAGCTTGGATGATGATGATGATGAAGATGATGGGTGTGAACCTGATGGTACTTACCTGTTGCAACCCACAACTGACCAGCGTAAAATTGGGTAAAAGTCCAGCAAAGTGCAGTGATGCATCTTGGATATTTGTTACTCTGCACAGCACAAACACCCAGCATGCACTGTTTAAACGAAACTACAGCATCCACAGCAGCATTCATGCTTTGCAAGTGTAGGTTTTCATGGTAGTGTTTGATGAAAAAGCGATTGATGTTCAAAAAAGGAGAACTGGTTTTAATGCATTTATTCATATTTCGGCAGCACAGAAAACACTTTATAGAAATACATATCAGAATTGGGTATAAGAAGCAATAATGTGCCTTGATCCACAAACAGAGAGGATGATTTCAAAAAACAAGACATGATTGTTTGAGCTCTTCTCCTGCTCCCCCTCCTCCTGCAGCCGGTGGGGTGTGAGGCTCAGAGTACCTGAGAGTCAGCGAGAGGCTCCTCTCCTCCTGCAGGCTTTGGCAGTGCCTCTCCTTTTGAAAGCTCATTTCCCATGCCTTTCATGCCTGCAGTTTAAACCCTTTGATGTTTTCTCGCGCTGAACCCTGTGCATTGAAACCACTCTCGAGTATGTTAATGTTCTCTGATTGACTTATGAATCTTTTAATTAACCCACTTGTATGCGCACCGCAGCATTGTCCTCTGTGAAATGCCATCAGGGGGAAACGAAGCCATGACAGAATGACATGCTGTCAATGGGGATTTCAAAGTCAATGGCAGTTTGTGCTTCTATGATTGCTGGTTTGATATTGTCTGCAACTTATTTCTGAGAGAAATCTTCTCTCAGGATAAAAAGTAGTGCTTTATACACTGGTGGATCTGGTGATTAAGACTTCAGCTACACTATGCAATATTAATGACTTTGGAAGATATCAAAGGATGAACCTCAGAGATGCAATAGCCTGAAGTAAGACTACATTAATAATGTGCTTAATTCCATCAGTGATTCAAGTGTTTCTTTACTGCTTTCATGTTGAGCCTTGTGCCCAAATCAAAGCGTTTAATTATTCCATACATTTTTATTTTCTCATGATTTACATTACTCAGAGGTGGGCCTGGTTTTCTTCTTTTTCCAAGCTTTTTTTCCCCATCGTTCCTTTCAAAGCTCAGTATCCACATATTTTTCGACAGGAAAACATTGACTCCTCACATTTGTCATCATGGATTTTTCAAATGTGATTTTAATCATGGATAACACAAACTTTTGCGACTGCACCCTGCATGTCTTGTGTGAGGAAAGTGTGTGTGAAATGTGATTAGTCATGTGATTACCACTAACAGTCAGTAGGTGGCAAAATGCTCTCAGGGATAAGAGGAGATCTATCACAGTGCTGTGTGACATTCTGAAGGGCAGTTCACTGTAGTCAGAGATGCTCAGCTGAGTTTCAAAGACATCGCTGTTGCTTCTCTGTCTCATCTCATTTAAGTCTTCTGAGGATGAAACTCAGGCCTCTTTAAAAAACAGATTCAACCTTATTACAGTGCTAGAATTTTCTCCACTGCACTGTCACAGAGTCTAGACTTCAAATGACTCAACTGTGTTTGAGGAGTAAGTGTTGAATTCTACAATGTAACATATAGCGAGATGCACATTAGGGTTACACTGATGCTCCATTTTGAGCTGTTCCTTATGCGTTTTAAGCCTTGATTTCCAGCCACTGTGTGTCAACTGCTTGTGTGTCATTGGATTAATTACAAAGTTGAGATTCAAAGTCCTCTTACTGCTTAAAGTTGAGTAAAATTTTTAACTTGACAAGAAATCCTAAAGACGCTAATGAATAATGGATAATCAGGTCTATGACAATCGGGCAAACTAGAAAAGTGTGACATCACCCAAAGAGCCACAGCAAGTGAGAAAGTGGAAGTTGAGGGGAGATTGTTTTGTCTGCTGTTTCCAAGGTCAAGAATAAACTGTCAAGCCTAAATTACAGATTTGTCGGAATTTCCACTCCACTAAAGTACAATATTAACTTAACCCCAAAGTGTTCAGTTATTGTCGGCCCTCTGTCAAAATTATTTTTAAATATTCTATAATGTGTTTATATTATTAGAAAATCTTGTGCCTCTCAATAAAGCTGTATTTAAATTAAGATCAGATAAAATGTATTGATTCCCATCAGGGGTCAGACAGTTAGAGAAATGACATTAAAAATGTGTGTGCATAGTATAAATTACAATAATAAACAACATAAAGTCATTGTGTGTGAAAATGGTCTTGAAGTAGCATAGTGACTTGTTTTCATACTGACAGAGAAGGAAACGTACACAAAAACGCTGGGAAAAACTCAGAGATGGGGATGCTGAAGAAACTCAGTCCAGATGAAAATGATGTCATACTAAATGCTGAGTGGTTTCTGCATTAATTCATATGGTCAGGATCAGTTCTATATAGTAGTTACTGATAACAAGTTACAAGTATTTTAGAGGATTTTACACTAGGACAGACCTGAACATGAACGTCAAAGCAGCCATAGCAACTACACAGTCAACAACACTGAACTAATGCATGCACTTAAGTTTGTTTCTGTGTGATAGAAAAGCTCAACAAAAAGTCTTTACCCTATGGCAGGTTAGTCCTGCAATCATATTTTTAATAATACACCTTAATAATGTGGTAATAGCAAGCAAAGCTCCAGATAGGCAGCAGAGTGGGCTCATGTGATGTGACTTGGACTCGCGTCATGAGTCTGAAGCGAACACCAGTGGCACATGACGTCATCTGGACTTGATAATGATATCTTCCCCAAGTCCTGTGATGAAAACTGATATTTATCTTCTTGACAACGGGTAGACTTTGAGTCAACCCAGCAGCAGCCAATCACATTGGGCTGAAGGAAACGCTGACAGTGCAGACCAGCTGATAGAGAACAGATGACATGACAGATTATCACATTTTGTTTTAATGACTCTGCTGCGCTCAACAAAAAACAGACAGAAACGTGAGAAACATTCAGCTCACATACAAAGTGAAGCTGTGTCACAGGATTTAAACACCAAGGCACGTCTGATAATTTCCATTTAATGTTATCTTAAAGTATAAATAGAACATTTTCAGCATTCATTATTTCTGTAAATTCACTGCATTATTGCTGTTTAAATACATTTGGTGAATTAGGCCAAAGACTTGTTTAGGACTTGAAACATAAAGTTTAGCTTGGTCTGGATTTGGGACTCCAAAATACATAAATTCAGTTTCCTTCTGAATCTTGCGTTTTAAAAACACCCTTTTAAAAACATGTAGGCTATAATGAGACTCTGAAACCCAGACTAATGAAATTCTTTTAGGGGTGGCTGCTCTTTGGTGAAGAATAATACACCTTACAGAGAGGAAGACCTTGGATATGTTGGTGCATTAAAATTAAGAATTAATCCCATAAAAAATAATTTAATAATCAAATTACATTTATAAGTAAGCTCAGTAGCAGGGGTGGGGAACCTGTTTACTGTTAGGGGCCATTTCAATTTATAGAACATCCTACAAGGGCCGTACTAAATTACTGAACACATATCACACTAACCTCTCGGACAATGGTTGGAACTGCTTCTCTTTGATGAGGCGTCAGATGGTAGTGATGATGATGAGGATGGTGATACTACTTGCAGCTGCTTTTCCAGGTTTGGGTCAGTCAGCTGTGAGCAGTCTAGCACCATATTCAGATGTCACAGCAGCTTTTGTTCTTGTGGAGTAGAAAAATTCCTCTCTCCAGTCGCACGTGTCACAGCTTTAATTTCCCTTCAAATGATTTCACATTTGAAAGCAGAGAGCTGAGAAGCTGACTGGAGCTTGAGCTTCAGCTCTCAGACATTCTTGATAATGTCCACCATGAAGGTCAAATCACACAGACTTTTGTAACTTTCTCTTGGAAAGTGTGACATTCCTCATCTACTTTTGTTTTCTTGACAGCCGCCATGATGTATGCTGTGGTGACGCTTATAACACTGTAACCAATGTAACCACTATGACTATGTTGCGTTCAGGTACGACTCAGAAAGACGTGTTAGTCTACTATGTTATGCTATTTTCTTTAATCGCTGAAAAAACTTGCTGTCTAGACATTATTTTGTATTTGTGAGTTGCTCTGTGTATTTATAAATTACCTTGTGGGCTGGATCAAACAGCCTCTCGGCAGAATACGGCCCGGAGGCCAGACATTCCCACCCCTGCTCTATAGCGTATGTACAGTATCATGAATTTTCCCTTCCAACCCTTCCAATTCTTTTCCCCTCCTTTCACTTCCCTATTTTTGCCCACTGTTTGCTGAGGCAGCTGTGTTCGCTCCCAGGGTGTGTGCTGAGGCTAACTGTCTGTGAGGGGGTGACAGTTCCTGCCTGCCCCCCTGAGAGCCTCCACTCACTGCTTCACAAATTCCACGTAACATGTTCCTCTCCACACATGTCAAGATGAAGAGGAGGAGCAGAGGTGTCGGGAAGCCAAATATTATGTCAGAAAGAGATTGACTGCAATTGCTTCTAATGATGAATATGTCTTGTAGGCTGTTATTAACAGTAGTACTATGTAATAATTTAGAGACATTCCCGCTCCCTGCATACCAGGATGAGAACCATGGCGATGTCTGCGCCTTGCTCCTGAGAATGGAACTCCAAACTATGGTGGCGTGAGCCCAACCATGTAAGTCATGGACAGCCCGTTCAACAGTAGACCTGCAAGGAAGTTTTTTCTTCTTAAACAGAGAGCATTACTCAGTATGTAAGTACCAGAAGCTAATTGGTTTGTTCTATCACTGCTCTAAGTAATGGAGCTCGTTACTCTGGAAGCAATTCTTCTGCATCTGAATGTTCAGAGTCTGTGGTGTCTGTGGTACCAGTGTTGTATGTGCATAGACACATTTGGAGACTATGCAGGCTATTTGGACGCTGCAGTAACCATGGTATGCAGCTGTTTGCCGACCCCAGACTAAGAGTCTACAGCCACTAACAATGTTAACATGCTGATGTTTAGCGCGTACAGTGTTTACCACATTCATCATCTTGGTATGTTAGCATTTCCACAAAACACAAAGTAAAGCTGAGGCTGACGGAACGTCATTAGTTTTGCAGTTATTTTAGTAGTGGACAAATTGTGATATACTGATGGTGTTCTGGAATACTGAGAGCTACAAAGGATGCACAAGTATGTCCTTAAAATCCTGGCAAAAGAAGGCCGCATTCGTTGGATACTGTACCTTTGTAGAACCTTTCAGAACATGACAGTTGGATGCATAAAGGCAGCCTGCGTACCAATGGCTGCTTCTATTTTCCATTTGGATTCACTAAATTTCTGATGCTCGTAATAAATAATAATAATAACTCAGATCTTTTATCTCTCCTCGTTCGTTAGAATTGGTAAAGATAAAGTCAAATCAATTCCTTCACTTAATGATAGCAAGCTTCTCAAGCTGGGCGTCTGTTAACTGGTTGAAATGAAAAACATCACCTGCAGCACATTACATCAGCTATCAAGTTAATTAATTGGTAAGTCTTTGAGCCACTTAACTTTAGCAAATTCAGCTTTTCAAGCTAATTATTGTTTGTGAGTAACAAGTTTTCAAGTTTAATATTTCGTCACATCATCAGATTGTAGCCACAGGTTGGAAACATTTGGACTGACACTTAAATCTGTAGTGTTTCCGTGCTAGGTGAGTACAGGTCTAAACAGAATCTTTGAGTTCTACACAAATGACAGGTCTGTTGCTGCGGCAGCATCACCTTCATGCAGAGGTATACCTGACTCTTAAGTGCACTAGTCTACAGAGTCCAACTCCAAACCTGGCGGGTATATTGCCTCGTGCACAGTGTGCTAATGTGCACTGTAAATTAGTAAGATAATGCAGAGATGAAACAATGTTAGCTGCACAGTGCCATACATCCATGTACAATCAATGCTCTTATACATGGAAATTTAACACTTAATAAGGATATCATAAATAGCAGACGTTGCACTGTTCATCCTGCTATCATATTATCTACTACAAGTGATAGCATAATTAAACACATATGGCGAGGGAAAGCAGTAAATGAGTAAGATGGACCATGTAATGTGGAGAGTCAGGGAGTGGAGGGGTGGGAAAAGAGAAGACAAGATTATAGAGAAGCCTTTGATGCCGAGTCTGGCTATGGGAATCCTAGTGTGCCTTCAGGGGAAAGCTCCTCTCACACAACATCAATAATGAATGAAAGATATCTTGTTCAGTAGAAGACTGAACTTAACCGGCATACTGATTTGTTTCCGTGAACCTTATGTAAAAATTGCATCAGCATGTTTGCTATGCTTCATTAGCCAGATAAGGAGCTGGCGCTGATGACAATGGAGGGGGAAATGGGTGGGGTATCGAAACAATAACCCCAAAAGAAGACATTGTGCATCTTATTTCCCCAACTTTAATTGTTTTGAATCGTGTCCTAACAGAAAAAAGGACTTATTTGTTTTCTGTGAAAAAGAATACACCAGTGTCTGTCCAGATGAGGTGTACTTTTACAGGAGGTTCTTGTATTGCTGTCTGATAGTGCTTGAATTGGAATAGCAAGGGTGTCAGTACTCACCAGAAGCCTGCATAGGATATATACAGTACATCCTTGGGAGGCATAAGAATTACACATTTCAATATAGAAAATACTTTGGTCATATGATACTCCTGTCCTTGATCCAGAGCTGAGTCCACTAACATTGTGTATCTTAAGTATGATCTGATCTTTATCTAAATGTTGATATAATAGTTGCTGCTATAATAATCTCTAACACACTGAAATAACACGTAGCTTTCTAAAATTGACAAGTTTCTCAATCGCCTAAATACCTTAAGTCCCGGTTGAAAATTTTTAGGTTTATAAGATTACATTTTTCAAAAAAAAAAGAAAGAAAGAAAGAAAAAAAAAAGGAAATTCTAGCTACATTTGTTTTCTTTGAAAACATATTTAGTGCTCCAAATGCATAATATGTAAACATAACTTAATGGAAAAGGGATGCTGGCCGACATCTGAAGCCTGGCTTGGACTGCGGTAGTTTTGGGCCTAGTGAAGAGAAGTATGATTTGGGCTTTTGGTTGGTCCCAATGATCGGCCCAGATTATGTGTTAATGTAAGGGCTTTACAGATCCAGCCTTAAAACTCCTGAACTGCTTGCAGACTTATTGCTGCCGCTCCTGCTTTTGTTTACTGTCACTACAAAGTATTACTGCAGTAAGTTGTTGCACCATGGCAGTCTCCATTTTCTTTACATTTGCCTCTACATTTTATGTCTACATTTTTCCTGGGATTCTCCAGTAATTCATTCCTTTCTCCTGCCGTCCTCGATTTTAATGTATGTAATATATATATGTGTGTGTGTGTGTGTGTGTGTGTGTGTGTAAAATATTAGCTGTAACATCGATGGACAAGTAGAAGAACAAGAACAAGAAGGATGAAGTGAGAGGGATGGAGCAACTGCCTAAAGGCTAAAAGTTTGTCATGCTTTTTGTAAAACATGCCACATGGATTTTAGTTTCTAACATGGAGAGAGAAGCGATGAATTTGCCTAGCATAGGTGCAGAAACATGCTCCACCAATGACTGTATTTATGTTGCCATCCATTGTCATAATCACCCTCTTCTACCAACTGTCTCTCTTGCCAGTAGCCTCTCTCAAAATCACAGCTGAATCATAATGTGTCAATGATGTGTAAATATCCTTGAAGTAACACATAAATAAACTAAGTACTGAATTTATCTGCACTTTTATGTTTTCATTTATATAATGCAGGGATGTTCACAGCATTTCACTTTCAATCAGATATCTGAGTCTGACCATGGAACTGTAGTCACTTAATGAAGGAACTAGTTAACCCAATCCTTGTTGCTCTGATATTTTAAAGCAAGTGGTGGCCTCATGATGATTTTAGAATTCATTGTCTCAAATGTTAGGGGTGTGTGGACAGTGCTCAGGGGTAGCCCAGGGTGGGGTGCTAGAATTCCCTGTGTTTTCAAATCCCAATGCTGAGGTGTGATGAGATCATGTGAGATCACGTGAGGTGGTGCATTGCTCCCTCTGCCATGATAATCTTAATAATATCCTGGAGTGTGTGCATGATTATTTTCAGATTTTGTAGTGTGTGCATGTTTGAGATTAGAGAGAAGAACATCTGTGAAGTTTCCCCTTGATGATGCAACCGGATTTCAAAATCGGTCAGGATTTTAAAACTCCTGTAGTCTGAGCCCAGCTTAAGTTAGATAACATGTTGTACCTCACACAGCAACTTCACATTTTTGCTTCCTCTTGCAGCAGTTTGAGCAGTCCTATTTTACTCATTACAGTAACTACACCATGATTCCCTCCATTCATTAGAAAGTGACAGCGCTGAGTGATGGTTACAGGGCAGAAACTGAACATGCCAGTAGTCCATACCATGATTACTGACCCACTTTAAGCACTGATCCGATAGCATATATATCAATTACATGCATAGATGCATGGGAAAAGTATTCTGACCTGATGACACGTTTGAACATTTTTGTAACTTTTTATCAATCATCAAGTTGTACAACACTCTTTCTCTATTACTTTCAACATCCCCAGCGGCATAGACATAAAATCACCCACATACAAACACAATCCTGCACACTGCATGACTTTGCATCTTCATTCTGCTTCCCTGTACACTTTCAGCAACACACAGTTCATCATAAGGGCTTATTGAGTCTTTAAGCAATTCAACCTGCGGGAGGAACACAGAGTGATTTTAATGAATTAATCACATGTTGAATTCCCTCTCAAAACTGTCCATGAAATGATTATGACACAGTCTGCCATATCTAAGAGAGGAGGCCGAGCCGTTGATAATTCAGTGTGATAGTGATGTTCAGTGGAAGCGCTGACTCTTTCATGTGCTGCACTTCCCACCTTATAACTGTTTTAAAAGGGAGGAGAACTGGGATTTTTCTGCAGCAGAAGTTATTTGAAGGGCATGTTACTCTGCTTTAAATACTGCTTTAATTTGCAATGCAAATGACTCTCATTCTCATCTGAATAATCCTCTTGGTTACCTAATACTCTGGCATATTCATGTGCTGTAATGTGTCTTTTGGAGGCTGTGGTAAATCACTTGTACTCTTTGTCAGTCTCTTCTCACTCACTGCTGTTTGAGCTAAAAGGTCAAACAACTTCGACACATACACACCATCTCACAACTCTCATCGTAATCTCCCAATGGACAATACTGACAAATATGCTGTGGTTACATTGGCAAAGGTCCAGACAAACAAAGGTGCCTTGTTCTCTTCTTTTTTGGAAAGATTGAGTTATTTGTAAAATTTCCAAAAACAAGTAATTTACAGCCAAATCAAGGAATTCAGTGTTGATAATGGTATTACACGAGTGTTTGAAATGATAAATGTAGTAAATGACCTCAATATTGAAATTCCTACTTCAAACACAAATCTGAATTTAGATGGCCTAAATATAGATAGAAATATAACTATTTATCTAGATTACTTGGACTTGGGTATGGTATCATGCTGTGGTCTCATTGTGTTTTTTCAGCAAATAGGTCTGGATATAGTCATCTGCAGGCATCTATTTGCACAAAAACATTCACGTGGGACCTTCTACTTCAGTGTCTTCAAACTTCTATTACTCAGTGCCAGTAGCACTCGCAGTTTTTCTGACTGCTGGGGATAAACCATCAGAGTGTTGCATTCTAAACCATGGATGTGCTCCAAATGGTTCAAGAACAGCTTTCAATTTACTTTGGGTATGTCTTGGATAGACATTTGGTCTAATTTTACAGGTATGGAAGGGGGTTAAATAAACCACATCATACATAGTATCTATCAGAAGTCCACTGGCACAGTAATGTCATGCTATGTCCATGTGCAAACTGCTACCCCAAGCCCTTTGTTCAGACTCATTTTCTTTTCAATTGAAGGCAACTGTTAACTACACGTTCAGCAGTATACAACTTATAAATATACCTATATGACCAGTCCAGTCATCCTCCTCATACCACTGCACTCCTCAGATAGTTATGAGTCATTCTGAGCTGAGGAGGATGAGTGCTCAGCGGTGGCAGATATGACAGGGATTGTCAAACTTGGGTCAATTTGGGTGATTTTGCCAGTTGATGCATTGAATTGGTGATTTATTTTTGTAATTCAGTATGTAATGAATAGTGTGTGCTATGCTAACCCTATAGTAAACTCTATTACACTGTTATAATACAGTGCATACAATTTGAGCTCCAGTCTTTTCACTGACTTTGTTGCAGTCACATCTAAAGTTGCCACTCATCAGAAGTGGTTGTTGGGTCAAATAGCCTGAGAAACCCCTTCTTTTCTAGAACACCTTTAACCCCCAAAAGTATGCTTTTTGTTCTGACTGAACACAGTTAAAGAACCAGCAAATACAAAGCAGAGCATCAGATGCTAATGGAGAGACATTAGGCAGTGTTCAGTGCTGCAGAGTTACCGGACATCTCCTTTACTGTTGGGGTGTTTCTGTAAGGTCTTTTAGCTCAGTAGTTCATCGTTTCTGCTGTCGTTTCTGTCTCCAAATGGGAGAGTACAGGTGGTGTCTTACACAGCAGCAAAGTTGCTGTCAAACTTTCAAGTGGATTTATATATGACATAATGGTCTCATGGTGAATGTAGCAAGAGCAGAGACAAACCCTCATTTTCTCTCAGGTCTTTCCCTCCTGCTTCTGTTTCCCTCAACATCATCCCTCACTTCCTTTTACTTCTTTTTCTCTTTTTTATTTCAACTTTTTCAGTATATTTTTTCTATACTGGGCCTTTCTGAAAGTAATTAAAGCGACTACACTGGAAAATTATGTTCAAATGCACTCACCACTCAGCAGTGAGGCTTAACTGCCTTTTAATATGCAGAAAGTCGGCTGCCTTAATGAACTACACTTGAGTAAGTCTAGTTAACAACAGATGAACACACTCATGCTGCTTACACACAAGCTCTTTTTCCTGCTGAGAGCTGAGTCAAGTCACTAATTATGGTGAATCTGAATCATTTCTTTAGTTTGATCCTCTGGTTAATTACAGCCTGTATGCCTGTTTTCCCCCTGCAGCCGTCTGAATATCCAAGACACCTGACAGGACAAAGATAAGACAGACTCTGAATTATATAGCATGAATAATGATTCATATATTTGAAATGATATTCATATTCACATATGTGCAGTTGTTCATCTTAGTGAGCTTTGAAAAGCATCTTACAGAGACTTGAAAATTGCTTTATGGGTTTAGTACATAATTCAACATTTAGCTGGTATTATTCTTTTCCACAGTTGTTGTTGTCTGTGTTGTACAGGGGGTGGAAGCACTGTGTTTTTTAAAACTCTCCTTGGTCGTGTGTTCAAGGACGTTCAAATGTCTGAAGTCGCATCGCTGTCTAGAGAAGAGCTGAGATAGGCTGCTTTCTTGTAAAATCAAATCCAAAAGACAAAAAGTAGATGTCATACAAAAAGATTCTCTGAATGTGTTCATTTCTTGATCTGCTGTTCAGCAACTGAATCACATTGTTCACTCCGTCTTAGCTTAATGTGTTAGAATGCTAACAGACTAGACACAAAGTACAGCTGAGGCTGATGGTAGTGTCATTGAAATTACTGTGAAATATTGGACTTATTTTAAATTTGACTTAATGATGGTGCTAGGATAGGTTTTGTCCCGTGGGAACCATGAATGAACAAAGTTTCCTGGCAATCTGTCCAATTGCTGTTGAGATATTGCAGTTTGGGCCAAAGAGGTGGACTGACCAACCAACACTGCCATCCCTAATGTCATGCCTCCAGCATTGCTGAAAATACAGCTGTAGACCACATGGAAGGAAAAAATCAATAGTCTACATGAAACTTAATACTGTAAAAATATGTATGGAATGCTGTTTTCCAGTAGCTCTGACACCTCCATGTCATTTTACATGTGTTACACACAAGTTCTTTTTCCTGCTGAGAGCTGAGTCAAGTCACTAATTATGGTGAATCTGAATCATTTCTTTAGTTTGATTTATTTTGGGCTGCACGGTGGCGCAGCAGGTACTGTAGTGCGCGTGCCTCACAGGTAGTGCGCGTGCCTCACAGCAAGAAGGTCGCAGCAAGGGTCGGGCCTTTCTGTGTGAAGTTTGCATGTTCTTCCCGTGCATGCGTGGGTTCTCTCCGGGTACTCCGGCTTCCTCCCGCAGACCAAAAACATGCTCATTAGGTTGATTGGTGACTCTAAATTGCCCCTAGGTGTCAGTGTGAGTGTGAATGGTGTGTGTATGTGCCCTGCGATCGGCTGGCGACCGGTCCAGGGTGTACCCCGCCTCTCGCCCGTAGACAGCCGAGATAGGCTCCGGCCCCCCGCGACCCCGAAAGGGATAAGCGGCATAGAAAATGGATGGATGGATGGATGATTTATTTTGGAATTTCCCCTTGCAGGACGAGTAAAGGCATATTGAATTGAATTACAGTAGATCAAACACTGTGTTTTAAGTACTGTATATCACACTGTCTTATCTTAAGTTTGTGGCTGTGTTTCCTTAACACTTAGCAGAGGGGAAACTGGCATTTCTTATCCTGATTCACAGACCTCATGGGATTTCTCTACTTTTTTCAACCGGATGAGAAAAGGTTGTATTCCAGTTATCCTATCAATGCCAGCCAGCCAGAATAATAACCACAATAGTTACATACGTCATATTTGTTGGTCAGTACAAGAACTGTTGCAAAATAACCACAAAGCACGTCAAACTTTGATTAATGCAGTTTGCAACTGAAAATCAGCAGTTCACACAGTCTCATGAAAAGCAGTAGATAAATTAAAACTTTGTCTTTGGACCGATGGTTCCCGTCAGGCCCCCTCTGGTCTCTCCATCCATAATGCTAGGTAGCCAGGGCAACGGCTGCGCACATCTGCTTTTAGCAAGTCTAGAAAGAGATTGTTAGGCTAAAAGTCTATAAGTGTGTGGTTGTTGTGTTCCCACAAACAAAAGAGTGTTATTTTAAGTATTTATTTGTAGATTTTATGCACGATGATGATTAATCAGGCAACCACTGTTCGCAATCATTTTTGCATGTAAAACTGTCAAATCTAACTCAGTTAAACTCTAAAAATAGTTAAAAAATAGAAATAAACAAAAAACAATCTGCATTTTCATTCTACATTCATTTGAATTATGGTGGTATTTAACTGTAGATGGTTTTTATATTGTGAGGACAAAATCATGCACTATTCTGCAAGGACAACATGATGACCACTCCATCTTCAGCACATCCAAAACTGTGGATTTAACAAAAAAAAAGTCATCATTTACTCTTGGCAGTGTATTTGAGCTGTTGTATTCATATTTGAATCCCTGCACATCCTAGACAACAATACGTTTCCTCTGAGCACAACTCTCCACGGGGTTCCCGAACTGTTATTGTGTGACGAGGACAGCCCTGTGTTTAAGGCGGATGAAAGTAGTGCATGTGATTGGCCATGATTGTCACAGCCTGACACTCAACAGCAAGGAGTGACAGCATGGAAATCAATTAAATTACTGGTCAGCAGTAATTCAAATATCTGTAGTTGCCTGGGTACATGTGACACCACCAGTATGGGCCCTTAAGAAAATACAAAGTTTTGACATTAATTTTCAATTATTTGAAAGCAAAATAGTCTAATGAAACATATATTCAACATGTAGGTAACAACTGATGACAGAAATTGAAAATATTTTGCATAAACTTACTTTTAACCACTTGGTTCCAGCAGCAGCTTTGGTTCACCATGACACACAACTGTCATCAATAGCTACTACTTAACATGAATTTCATTATTTTGCTTTGTAATTTCCAGCTGATGATATTGGCAGTTGCAGCTTGCGGCAGTGTGCGCTGTACAGCATGCAGTGTGTTCCTGTGTTTACTGTTGGTGAGTGATGATTCACCTCTCACTGAACCTTCAGAGTCGATGGTTGCCAGAGTGGCTGCTGGCAAATTCGTTGCCTCACAGTGCCAAGCGTTTGTACCCGTTCGCTGTGTCTGGCGAGGGGGGTGTCCCTGGCACCTCGCCGCCCCCCTGCCCTCCTGCTCCTCAAAGACGACAATGATAAGAGGGGAGGGGTGGGGTGTTCAGGGTGTGAAAATCCTCTTCAGATTCTCAGCTTGTGGAGCCAGAGCCATTCAATATTTTCCTGAAAATCCTCCTCAATGAAGACGAGCAGAGGGAGCACTGTATCACCAAGCGTCGCCCTGGTATTTAACTGTCACTCAGGGTTATTTATGCCTCACATGCGCGACATTCCAGGGGTTATTTTTGGAAAGTTTTGCATAGATGGAAGCTGGTTCAAAGCAAGGACATGACTCTGTACCCCACCCTGTCCTCCTCGAGCTTCTCCTTCCTGCTCACCTTCCCTCCCTCTTCCTGTCGGGACGCAGCAGGCCAGGCCATGGCCCTGTCAGTGAGTTAGGTCTGTGTAGCTTCAGCATCCTCTGTGAGAGCTGATATACAGTAGAGCAGCCTGACTGCATGAGAAGTAACTGAATGAATTCTGCTCGTTTCAATCACTCTGGTGCTAAAATGTCTGTCAACAAGAAACTCATGACAACGTGTTGTGGTAACATTTGACTAGAAATTGCACTTTGAACACCTTGTGTTCACATGAGACACTGTGTCATCTGCATATTAGCAGAGTAGCAGATTCAGTGCTCAAAGAGAAGCTTGAAGTGTTGTGTGCGTAAACTGTTGGATTGGTTAAAACAGAAGAGTACCTGTTCCATCAGACATTGAGATGGATATCTGAAAAACATGGTTGAAGCACTTTTCTCATAGACATACCATAAGATACTTGAAAACAATATTAAAAGAATACAAAGCAGGGTGATGACTATATACATCAAGAAACGAATAGTTCAACATTTTGGACAATTTACAGTCCATTTTATTCAGAAAGCTGAGAAGACTGATATCAATCTTATGTCTGGATGTCATAAAGTTAATAAGTGTGCAGACAAACAGCCTTAAAGCACACTATTAACAAGTTATTTCTCAATCGCTTAACCAACACACAAAGTTGAAAATAGTGTACTGTAATATCTCTTGATGAATAGTCATTTATCCATACATGCAGTACTTCTGTGCAGTGTCGACTCCAGTGCTGGTTGTCAGACATGGTCAGTGGCCACAGTTTTTGGTCTCTGTACGTGCACAATGATACCAAAAGTGGTTTGCACAGTGACGGGCCCAGCTGCTGTTAGCCAAGAAATAATTCTAGCTTGTAGCATACATTTAACACAACTGAATGTCATTACTACATTTCTGCTAAAGTACAGGTTAAGCAAACAGTATACATTGTGTAATAGGCCATTCTAATCATTGAATTTTTTTCACTTTGAATATTGTCTGGCGAGCTGCTTCCAGTCTTCATGCTACGCGAGACCAGTCATTGCTGACTGAAATCATTATTGCAAACTATTTCCAGTGGGAAGTAGGTTAGCTACTGCTTACTTGAAAAGTCAAAATAAGTCACTGTCATGTGCTAGTTTATATATGAAGACATTATGCAGAGATTTGCATTTCTATAACACAGTAAACATTTAAAAGATTAAAAACATTGTCATAAATTATAGTCAAACTAAGCTCAACTGACTCTAACTAACTTGATTGTTATTCAGCTATTATTATTTTATTCAGGCTGCTATCACCACACATGTCTCTAAGTCCACCTGTAATTTCATCTTTTTTCAAAGGCTATGGGACTAAGATGAATGTTATTTGACAACAAATACGAAGGAGAAAGAGTTCTGCAGGAATGAAATGGGGATTGGTTGTCAGAAAGAACAGTATTTACATCCATAGCTTACTTTGCTGTCTGCCTGATAATTAGTCAGTTAAAGCTGCTCTCCCCCAGTCACAGAGAT
Source organism: Chaetodon trifascialis (assembly GCF_039877785.1). Taxonomy (NCBI): domain Eukaryota; kingdom Metazoa; phylum Chordata; class Actinopteri; order Chaetodontiformes; family Chaetodontidae; genus Chaetodon; species Chaetodon trifascialis. The sequence continues at coordinate 21,534,888 of NC_092072.1, forward strand.
CTGTATCAGTCTCCTCATCACCAATGGAAAGAATGTTCAGCTATTCTTGTAACTTACAGGCTGAGTGATGGGGATAATGTCATTGTGTACCACAAAGAAAGGTTGAGGAATTGCTCAGCATTGACTCGCTGTAGGTTTGTATTGTCTCCCACTTTGCACATATGGCACATTGTATCATTTCCTGAGTTGAATAATTATCATGCTCTCACAATGTGATTTCAGTGCCTGGTGATTCCACATGAGCATCATTAAGCTTTTTTTATTGCCAAATTTAGTTAGAAATTCAGTAGAGGGGGAAGCGTGATCACTAACAGAGAACTGGAATGCTAATTAGGCTCGGTCATTTCACTCGCTGTAAATACACAGTTCTGGCCCTGGGGAAGACATTCCTGACATTCCTGTTCAGTTTGAGAATAGATGAAAAAAAGGAGAGGACTTTTCCTCTCTGTTTTCTGTCATGTGTGAGTGTATCGAGCTGTCAGTGCCACTCTGTGTGCACTGTTATTCTCCCGGATCATGTAGAATTAGGAGTTGATGGTGTACATGTGGTGTCTCAAGTGACAAATAACATAGTTTTAGTTCAGGCTTTCTCTACAAGAATTGAATCTGATGCAGTTACTGTAAAAACGTGGTTATCGTCATGGAGAAGATTACTTGTTCCCAGAATTACCCAGAGAAGCAGAAAAGATAGGAAACCAAACAAAAAACATGAAAGACGTCTGGAAATACTCACCACTAATGGTTGTTGATGGTAATAATAGCAGTTTAGTTAAGAGCACATTGTTATCACATGAAAACTTTGTGATTTTAATAATCTGATGTCACTTTTTTTTAGCACTTGGATAAAGCTTATTCAGTCTAATCTATGTGTGGTCATGCTGTTGACAGGTGATGATCTGATAATGCTTTTTGAAGCTTTAGCCAAGCAGTGCCCCTTTTAAAGTCCCATTTGCACACTGAGCTGTCGTCTGTACTCAGGCTCAAGTTTGATTCTACCGACATGAACCTTTGAGTCAGCCACTCTCTGTTTTCATGAATAAACCAGTTTACACAATATTCCCTTTACCCCTGAGTGAGCAGTTATGTCTTCTAGTTAATACAACTGAGAGAATCATGATAGCATATGAGTTTTCCAAGCGTTCATGCTGAAAATCAAAAGTGAAAGCGACAAGATGCTCTGTGACCAGTATCTGTTTTCGTGTTGTTGTAGTGGAAAACCAAGTTGTAGCCAACAGTGCAACCTCAGGACTGATTTAGGACAGTCAAATAGTAGATGTCAGCAGATTTTAACACATTCCAGTCACAGAAGCATTGTTTAAGATTGTTACAGGATGAATTTCTAAATATTTTACTCATTGTCAGAAGCAATATAAAAGAGTATTGCTCTAATCATTAGGAGCCAGCTGTGCGTTACCTGCTGTACCTCAGTGCTTTGAAAGGGGTTTACTCATTTTCAGTAAAAAAATGAATAGAAGCAAACTTTATTTCATTTTGTGCTGTGAGAGGTGGGTGTCTTCCTGTAACAGATTCAATAAATGCCTGGGTGCTTGAAATGTTGGCAGTCCTACACTTGTTTTAAACAACATAGGCCTTTTCTCTGCTGCTACAGTGTATGATTTTTATATTGGAGTCCATTTTATTACATTTTCACTCACAGATTAGGATACTATTTGGTACACTTGCTTGCACACCAATGACAATATATTTTTGTAGCAGCAGAATAAATGGAAATGTCAGTAAAAAAGGCTACATACAATAGCCTGCATAGCTGTGTTCACTGAAATCTGAGAAGAATCACAGTATGTACTTCAGAGAGTGTAAAATACTGTGATGGCCATAAGAAAAACAAGTCTAATGCTTCATTAAAGCTATATTCTCTGCATAGTAATGCTTGCAGCCCATAAAGAAGCAAATTCCACTTTTAACGATTTCTTGTGTATTTCCAGTTTTCACCAAAGAAAGAAATGCTGGAGGAAATGCTGATCTATTACATGGTCCCTCCCATCCTTTGTATGGAGGTTAGATGTTAATTGGTACATTAATGTTAATTTTTCTCTCAATTTTACCACTACTGTGGTCGACTAGTTTGAGAGCTACATCCACCCTTTGAAGAGGGGGATCGTCGAGTGCTTTCACAGTCCAGAAGATGCCTTCAGCTCCAGTATGCCTCCACAGTAATACTGGCACCTCTGCAGAGCATTGTGCATAAATCCGGGGGTGGATTAGTCTATAAGGCTTGTTTGCATAGACTCAAACCAGCACACTTTATTCATGTTAAAGATAGCACGTCAAGTACGTTCCACCTGTAATCATTATTCTAGTAAGATGCTTGAACGTAAATGTTACCTTGCTCTCCCCACCACGTTCAAAGCTCTTTCTCCTCTGAAGCCTTCATTAGGCAACAGGCCTCCATCACTTCACATTTCATCCATCTCACCTCGAGGCTGATGGAATCCATCACCTCTTCTAAGGCCTCTGACCTGGTCTAGGCAGTCCAGTCACGTCTGCAGGCCCTCAGAGCTGTCTTAAACACTGCACAGATCATCTGGTCTCAGCTGCTTTGATCTCACAGAGACAGCACCGGCTTCTCAGAGGCAGAATCCGCACTAAAGCTTTCGGACTTCACAATGCTGAACCAATCTAGCAAATGATGCTGGGATATGAGGAGCCTTTCAAATGGTGGTTTGATTTCCACCTCTTTAGTAAGATGGACTCTGCCAAGCCTTCCAAAGAAAGAAAGGAAAAAAAGGACAATGAGAGTATCGCTGACTGGGCGGCCAACAGAATACAAATGCATACTATCATATCAGGCCCTGGAGAAATGTGTAACTCATGTGCACCAAAGGTGCAATGATCTGCTGTGTGCTGTATAGAGGAACTCTTGACAACAGACACTAGCTTTCTATTCATTTTTTTCCCTCGACAGCATTTAGTCTGGAGAGGATAAGATATTATATGATTAATGATTAGATAAAATGTTATCGATCCCTGTGAGAAACTGAGGTTGTTGCAGCAAATTGTGAGAAGACAAAAGAGAGGATAAATAAGAATAAACAAAGGAAAACACACACATACACACACATACAGATAGATAGATAGATAGATAGATAGATAGATAGATAGATAGATAGATAGATAGATAGATAGATAGATAGATAGATAGAATGTGTATATATGTATAAAATAACAGTAGAATAAAGTCTTGCATTAGTAACAAAATAATTAAAAATGATGATAAACATAAAGACAAAAAGAATGATGGAAGAATACAGGAAAGAGATCCATAAACATTTTTGTGTTCATGTTCGGTCAATTCCTGTGTATGTCAGCAGGAATATGTCTAAAGCAAATGTCAAATAAGCTGTTTGCCTCTCCAGTACTGGCAAAAACACAGAAAGAAATGTAAAAAACCATTAGTAACTGACTGACTAATAAAATCATTGCCAAAACAGTTGAAGTATATTTGTCAGTATGCTAATCAACATTAGTATTACATTGTTGCGAGTTAATAATATGAATATATAGAATTGGGACATACAGCGTAACATGTGCTGTTATGAAATATGAAAAGTTCAATTAACATAGATATTCACAAAAAATGACACAACACAAGATATAATTCTTCATTTCAAGCTACTGTCTGATAGTGTGTTTTTAATGTTGCTGTAATTGTAAGTCTGGGACAACTGTGGAGCTACAGCTAGGATCCTACTGCTTAACTGCAGCATTACCTATGTTTGTGTGAGTGTGTGTGAGTATGTGTGTGTTTGTGTGTGTTTCTGACATAAGCTACTTCCTGGCACTTTCAGACTAAAGACCAGTTAATTGTGGTCGGCGTGGCCAACTCAGGACAGCTGTGCCCTCACTTGGAAAATGTCTGATTTGTGGGTCAGTGGTTAAGGTTAGCTTTAGGGTTATGCAAGTGATGGTTATGGTAATAGTTATGGTTAGGAAAGTCTCCAGGAAATCAGTGTAAGTCTATGTAATGTTCCCAAAGGTGTCGGAGATGTGTGTGTGTGTGTGTGTGTGTGTGTGTGTGTGTGTGTGTGTGTGTGTGTGTGTGTATTGTACTGTAGTGTAGAAAGCAGGGTGTACTGTAGGCCAGTAAGCTCTTTTGACCTTGCTGCCGATTCTTCGATTTTCACTGCTCACACTGAGTCAGACAAATTTATTGTGGGGCATTGATCAAATCCAGATTGAAATGAACCTCCCTCTCCCACCCCCAACACTCTATAGCTTTCACTCACACTCACACACGCACACAAATACACACCAGGAAAACAAAAATGCTGATTAATTGCATGTTACAGCAGATGATAGACGGTGACCTCTGTTTCGCCTTTGCTGTTGTCATTGTCCCACAGAATGAAAGATGGACACCAGAACACAAACCAATGATCTTTTTCCCATCCAGCCCAATGCCTCTGAGTCAGAATAATTCAATTTGTATCCACCAAAGCTGCATTTGTCATAGCTGGTATGTGCTCTCAGGCTCTTTACCCAGGATGCTTTGCTCCATACACTTTGATTCACCACATTCAGTGCAGGTTTCAAGAGATCAATCCACACACTGGGAAGCCAGGGTGATGGTATTTCACAGCGCCTGCTCAAAAATGTAATGTTACTTCATTTTGTTCAGGTAAAGGCGCTTCATAGAATATTGTAACAGCATGTTTTGCCAAATCAGTAGTAGTTTTAAAATTAAACAAATCATATGATGGAGAAAGAATTAGCTTCTATCCCACAGCAGTTATACATTTATTTGCGACACTTTCTCAAAATTACAATTTTGAACTTGAAGGTTCAAGTTATAAAAATATGCACACTCAATATGTCAGCAACAATTCTGCACAGGAAAACTGTCTGCATGGAAATACAGGAAGTAAGTCAAAACTGAAACAGGAAGTTGTTTGTGTTAAGTATGACTGATGGACAGTTTACTCATTGCCTTCATCTGCTCTTCCAGATAAGTTTAGCTAACTACTTGTGTTTCTTGCCCTGTATGTTACCAGATCACAGCAATTAAAAGCATACTTAAAGAATTATGAGCAAAACTATGACAAAAATTTCAGTTGTGTTTTAGACAAACCAGCTTTAACTCAAGGTTCACTTAATAGCTTCTATGCTCTGTTATTAAGACATCTCATGGTCTTCAGTGGATGGAGTTTGCTCAGTTATGTTTCTCAGTTGTCTCTACTGCTGTATTTCCTCTTCTGCAGATACTCTCAGTTGCATGCTCCTGTAATCCATACTCTTCTCACTGCTGACAGTGGGTTGCTGTATATGTGTATCACAGGTTCAGGGTGCATATGACTGGATTTTCTCTGGAAAATGGAAAATAACTTCCAAGAAAGACTATAAAATGGGACCAGGATCAATAGATAGTGTAATGAAGTGACTGTACTGTAATTTACACATGCATGTGCTATTCTATTTTTCAAAAATAGAATGAGATTTTAGGTGTAGTTCTCCCTGTTTTACATCTCCAGCTGCACACTCAGAGAACATGTTGGCCTCTTATTCCAGTGTCATGCCTTCCTCTTTGTTACTAGTTGAGATTGAGTTGTTGAGGGGAATGAAAGCGTAGGTTTAAACCCTAAACATCAAGCTGCTGCTGTCAAATAAACAGAAGATTGATGGATATGCCCTGTATGTGACCTGTGTAAGAAGGCCACAATGGAGACCAGCAACAGTTGGCATGCATTCACCAAATTTAATAAGCAGCTGATCTCTACAGGCTGGACTGTAGTCAACACCACTTAAGTTGAGTCCAAAACTGAGCAGTATGGAGCAGTGTGAATCCAAAACGTACTTGGGTTTGAGTCAAGACTAACAAAACTGATAAAAATGAGTCCTAACACCAAGGCCAGGAAACCATCAGTAGCATAATATATTCTGATGTATATTCTGAAGTTGGCATTGTACTGTACATGGAGACTTGCTTGCTTGCTCTGAATTTAAATTCTATGGACAAGAGACTCAAGTTTCCAAACCCGAGCCCCACAAGTCCAACAGAAGTCTGACACAATGGGATAGCAGTGGCGGCTCCTGACAAATTTCTCAGGGAGGGCAACTGTTGCGATGATGGCTAAGATGACCCGTTCAATGAGTAAAATAATATTAAATAAAAGTCAGATAGCTGTCTTACATTGTATTATTTAATTTGGTTTTCCTGTTCAACCACTAGATGGCAGCACCAGACATGAATTGTACATACTGTACAGTATTTTTGTATAGCCATATCAAGTTAAATGTCTCAAATACGATAAATTAGGTTCCACAATAAAACACTTCCACTGTGGCCATCAACAGATACATCGTCATCTTCTACTAGGTTGCCCGTAAAATCACTGTTATCAGTCTACAATTTATAGGCACCATGGATGCCATAGCAGTGCGTATCGTCCGAGCACGCATCATGACAAAATCACGTTGGGGCAAGCCCTCTCGGAGCCCATAGAAATGAATTGTAGGGTCAAGAATTTAAAAAAAAAAAATCTCAACATGTAAGTCTATGAGAGCGCCTGGGGTGATTTTCAATCTGACTGAAATCATCCAGAGGGGGCGGGGCTTCTGGTTGGAAAGTGATGTTCAGGCTGCTGATTGGACAATAACATTAAGACTTACACCAGCAAAATAAACTCTTTTCTCTCTCTTTTTTTCGTGTGGCCCACTATGGGCCAGCCGCCCCTGTGGGATTGAGGGATTTCTGCACCCCTGCTTCCAAATGTGGGTGTGAGTTCTCAGGCTGATATCAGCTTTTTAATAAAGCTGGGCAGCTGACAGTGTGTTTATGTGAGAGTGAGCTTGAAATGAGCTTGAACGGGAGCGACTGAACCAAAACACTAGATTCATGGAAAAACAAAACAATGAGCTGAAAGATGCTCCACACTGTTTCCTCAGTTTCTGCCTGCAGGAAGAGGCAGCCGCACTCTCAACATGCCAGACCATGTAAACATTTTTTGGTTTTACAATGTCCACCTTCTCTTTATGTGTTCCCCTCAGCACTTAGCTTCCAAGCTCCTCCTCTCGTCCAGGCTGTCTGCAGGTTTAAAATGAAATGTTCATCCCCGTGTGTTTACACAGCTGCTTTTTTACGATGAGAGCATGCTTAGGAAAATGGACAGGAGGTTACAGTGCCAAGGTCCCACCTGGCGGTCAAGCCAATGAACCTGTCACTTGACAAGGGCTTGCCTACAGCTTTGTAGCCCACCCCCCCAACCCACAATCCCTAGAACTGTGAGTAACTCGGAGTGAAATGATTACTCTTCCTCCATGCTTTCATAATGTCTGATGAAAGAGCAATGCAATATCAAAATCATGTGGAGTGCGCTGGCAGATGTAGCAAGCTCTGTTTACTGTTTAAAGCAATGGCAGTGGTTGTGGTGATATGTCCTCTGGGTAAGACTTTTTTGTCACTTGGTGCCTTAAAATCAACCCCAAGTCTTATCTAGTCTGAATTATTGACCCTTACAACAACTGCTGCAGCTGGCTTTAGAACCTAGCTATGGATTATTTCTGTCACTCATTCATTTTTATAGCACTTGCAATCAAAATGAAGCAATAGCAAACTGTGTTTAGAAGAACACAGAGCTCTGATCTGACTGCGCAAGTACATTCTACAGCTCTACAAGGTGTAGTTGTCTTTTATGGCCTCTACAGTTGCTGTGTATATAGCTTGGTTAATTAAGAAAACAGCTCAGTTGTGTCGTTTGATGTGATTGAGCACCTTAGTTAGTTGAGCCAGAGCCTCAGCATTGCTTTGCTCTTAGTTTGAAATAGGGCTGAATGATTTTTCTGACCAATAATCTGAATGCAATTAAGATTTAAATTTGCTCTATTCTTTATACTAAACTCAACTTTGTATTTGTGGTCTATAGATTTAAACAAGCAAAAAAACAAACAAACAAACAAAAAAAACCCCTGATACAGTCAGAGAAATGCAAACTTCAAGTGTATGTACTTTTCTATAGAAAAACAGAACAAATTAGCTCATAATTATTAGATATACATAGATATTTATGTACATACAGTACACAACATATACATATAATGTACGTATATGTTATATATTACATGAGTGGTATAATTAATATTAATCAATATTAAAATACAATCATGTAACACTATCATTATCTTTATTGATAAGAGCTACATAGTTGGCCAGTTAAGTTAATAATGGCCAGTTATGACATGTGTATGCAGTTTTTCTGAAAATATTTGATATTAAACTGTTGACCCCTAATGTTTACAGCTCTGCACTTTAGCTGCTGAAGCCTATGGTAATGTTAGCCTGACAGGGCATTCTGCTTCATGTTGGTCAGTCTTTCATTTGTTTCAGTTCAGTCTTCAGTCTTCAGTCTTCAGTTTTATTAGTCATATCAAGGTTAGCAATGCAATGAAATGTGTTAGGTGAGCAATAACAGCACTAGTCATATAAAGATTAAATAAGATCAAAAAGATGAAAAATTCTTATCAAAATTAGGGTTCGTGTGTGTAAAAATATATACAGTAGTATTGTACAAAGGGTATGTATCAGTCCTGCTACAATAGCAACAGCAGACAAGCAGAAATGTGAAGTGCAGTATTTAGGTTAATGAGTAGAGAAGCCTGACAGTGAAATCTCTCCGTTGGTCTGGTGGTGTAGTAATGCTCCTGTATCGTCTGCCATACGGTAACAAAAACAGTCTGCATGCTGGGTGGCTGTGTGGCTTCTACAGTCACTGCTGGTGAAAGATATGCTGAATGGCCATGAGTCTGCTGCCAGTGATGTGCTGTGCTGCTTCCACCACTCTCTGTAGTTTGTGGCTGTGGACAGAACAGTTCCTGTACCACACCGCGATGCAGCCTGTCAGCAAGCTCTTGATGGTGCATTGGTAGAGGATGCTGCTGTGGAGGTGCTGGTGAGTTTGTTTGGCCACAGTGTCCACGTGCAGAGTCCAGGAGAGGTCCTCAATGATGTGCACACCAAGGAACTTGAAGCTGCTGACCCATTCAACCTCAGCATCACCATTATGGATGGAAAGGTGTCTACCCCTCTGCTGTCTGCTGTAGTCCACAGTCATCTCTTAGTTTTACTGAAGTTGAGAAAGAGCTCTGTACTCTTTACAGCTCTGAGTCCCAGAGGTCAGAACTGCTCAGCTTAAAATGATGACATTCTTTGTCCCCAGCTGGTTTTTTGCACTTGATACCTTCTGGCTACTTGTCAGGAAATAAGCTACAGATTTTCCCTACTTTTCCCCTCGTACAGCTTGTTAACACATGTCACTATGTAGTTTCAAATCAAAATCATAGCGCTTATGATTAGAAAATTGCACCTGTCAAATCACAAGTTCCACATAAAAAGGATTAATTGTTCAGCCCCAGTTTGAGATAAGCTTCACTTGTAGTTAGTGATATCCAGTGGTGTTGTAGATAGGACCAGGGCAGAGCTCTTCTGGGTGGAGTCTGCATGTTCTGTCTGTTTTTACATCCACTTTATAACAACTTTCCATATAGGGATCAATAAAGGATATAATAAACTGTATTATTATAAGAAATATTATGATTATTATTTTAGAAATGGTTTAATTTATGTTAATCCATCTAAAAATTCAGTTCAGTTCAAAGGTATGACTACACAGTACATGTTGATCTATGTATGTCACTGAGATTTAGTTTTACATAGATACGTAACCCAATGACGCAAATCAGAGCCTTTCTGCGTATCAGTTTCCACACAGCTGCATGATTGAGAGTTGTTCAGTGACGTTCGTGCTCCAGTTTCATGCTGTTGCAGAGGGCCTGCTGCTGCTGATGCTACACTACATCTATATAGGCCATTTGTCTTGGATGATGATTGGTGTCCCATTTAAATGAGCATTAAAGCGTGGGGTTTGCTCTGGGACTTTGGGTGGGAGATGGATGACACCCTGGAGGTGGCTGCAACACTACTCCGTCTGCATGGATTTGTCAATATGAAGGAATCTGTCAAAGTGAATCAATACAGGGAGGAGGGATCGCCAAGCAATTATAGCTCCGTAATTGATACATTTCCTATTTTTCATTCCAAATGTCAGCCATAGATTTATTTTCAAATCATGTTCAATCTTTCATTTGGTATGTAAATGATGAACAAACTAGAGCATTTCATCATGATGCATAAAAATTGCCTCATTTTTTTGTGTAAAAGTTTGATTTTCTGGGATTTTTTTGGAGCATGTCTGGCCTTCTACTGCAGTACTATTGACACACATTCATAATACTGTACTGAATGTGCTGTGATTGCTTAGCTCGGAAGGAAATTTACAAATTATACATATAGTCACCAAAGTAGTTTTGTTATTTACACATCTATTTGTACACAATTGTATTGAAATGTATATGTCACTGACTAGTAGAAGTTGGCCCACTTCCACAATTTACTTTCTGCTCCCCTCAAAAAATCTTGTAAGAATTATGTTGGTGCAGCATTGTGGATAGTCTGACTTACAGGAAATCAACAGTTGATATAAGCTTGCCATTGGTTGACTATTTCAATCATTATTCTCCTCCTGTCCTGTTATCTGCATGTTACTGTTCAATATCCTTGTTGATATGTGAAACAGCAATAACCTCCCAGATAGCAAACTATATGCTGAAAAGACTTGACACAAGAGATCTGCATCGTGCAATAAGACGGGCCTGCTTGCTTTTAATTTGAACACTTGAACGCCAAGGGTTGCCTCCCTAGAGTGCTAATGTTCCAACAAAACAAGTCGTCCATTGTGATCTGTTGTACAAACACAGTTATAAAATGCATTCATTGCATGGTCTGTAGTGAAAGGGCAGCAGCCCTTTGTTGAATGAGATTTTAGGTAATTGTTTTGAGAGAAAACAAGAAGCCCAGTGAGAACAGACGAACAAGTGGAAGCAATGCCACGTCGTCCTCCAAACCAGGAAGTAGCAAACTTAGACGAGACCAGCAAAGATGTTTCTGGTCATGATGGAGACAATGTTAGTCAGTCAGTTGGTTAGTCCACCACTTTGATCCACAGTGAAACAATACAGTATCTCAGGGAATAAGCCAGTCTTTAATATGGTGCTTTTATGATCCCCAGAGGATGAATCCTAACTTTGTGATTCTGAAGTTGATGTTTTATTTAAGAAGGAAACGGTGTCACAGGTCTTTGGTACAGACATCCATGGTTCCAACAGAATTGGATTTTAATAACGTGACTTTTAATCAAACACCAACATCTGGTCAATATTTCAAGTTGTAAAAGTACCTTGAGTTACGACCTGTAAAACTATTCCAAACTGTGACTCAGATATGGGCTACTTTGTATTTACTGATGATTAGCAGCATTACCATGCTAACCAAAATGATGAAAATTAATATTATACCTGCTTAAAATCAGCATATTAACAATGTCGTAAAATGAACCTGTAAACATTTTGCCAAGCTTAGCCTCATAGAGCTTAGACAGGTTTCTGAATGATGGCATGAGATGTACATGTTTTTTGTGCCATAAAACTGCATGAATCACAAGAATGATGGAAGGGAAATGTTCAGAGTCCTAAGAAGGAAACCTCCTGTTAGCTGAGAGTGCAGAATAGTTATTAGCTTTAGTGATCAGGTCAGAGCCCTGGACTTCATGAAGGCACTAGAGGAGGAAGAAACACCTGTTTTAAGACAGCTGCTCAGACTGTTACTGTGTATGGAAGGCTGTTAAATGAATAATGGAAAACAATTGCCAGACTCTGTGATCACTGCTTTGGTGATCAGATCAGCATTTTTTTTTTCATCATGATTTATGATCAATAATTCTTATTCAATCCAGTGTTGATATGAGTTTCTTTTAAGTGAAGCTTTTCTTCTATCATCTGTAATACGACTTTCACACACCAGTGTCTGGCACATCTTGACTTTGAGAACAGCAGGACTTTTATATGGGCTGATGTACTAATACTAAAATAACCAGAATGAGTGTGTCTGCACTTTACTTGTGCAGCAGTCAAACAGCAGTAATCCAATGCTAACATTACGAATGTGAGGGACTTTGTACTTTTAACATGTGTGTCCGTTGATGGTTTGGGACATTCATAGTTCATTTTTCACTACTTTCTGTAGTCTCTGTAAGCGTTATTATTGTCTCTAGATGCCATTTTTCACTGGATTATGCATCATGTTAGTTGACAGATGTCTTTTTAAGGAGGCTCGGATGAGTTTTGAATACAAATTCATTTTAAATAGAAATTTCAGAGGAACAGTAATATAATATTATTTATTCAATATGTTAAGGGGACTGGTTAGTTTACTTCCTCTTTGAGCAGAGATGATTATTAACAGCAGTTTGTCGTACTTAACAACCATAATGGGTAAATACAACTGAGGGCTGCCTTGACAATCCCAAATATGAAGCCTGGCTGGCTCAGGCTTTTAAATGGGAAAAGCTAGGAGGAGCTAGATGCAAACTCTGTGTAAAATGCAGCTTAAATAAAATGCTTTGCACTGAACTTGTTTAGGTTTGGTGTTGGGGTGGGTTTCAATGAGCTGCTGTTCCAACCTACAATCTTCTGGACATTATTGGGCAACATAACATGCATAGTCAGAGTGTGATGTACAGTTGGATTTTAAAACTGTTGCTACATAATAAACATCACGCTATTTATACTCATGTGTCAAATGTGGTCTGAAAAATTGACTCTATTATTATCACTGTTCACCATCACTTTAATGCCATACATACATCAAGAAACAGATGCACCTGTTGTTGATGTGTTTGTTATACTGGGGGCACTGTGCTAGGCTTTGTTGTACAAGATGAATGTGATCTTTCAACTGAAATAAAGGGAAAAACCTCTGAGTCACACATCAGGAGTAATATTATATAAAGTTTGGTTGCAACCCAGGGAACACTGACTTTAGTTCCTTAATTCATCGAGGCCAGAAAGAAGCAGGAAAAACTTTGATCTGCTTTCAGCACATATGGAAGCCATCGCCGACATTCCAACTAGACTAAAGCGTGTTTTCAGAAGCCGTTTAAATAGCCTAATTTCTGGCCATGGTGAATAAAGTTTCAAAGACTGTACAGTAACTGTAGATTCCATTAATGCGGGTCTTCCACAGGAGTGAAACGCAGGTCAGTGGAGGAAGAGAAAGAGCCAGAGATATCCTGTGCAGAGACAGAAACAGACAAAGACAGAGGGAAGGAGAGATTAATGGAAGCTGGGGAAAAAGTGAGAGGATATTATAACGGTGTGTTTGTATGCGTATGTGTGTGACAGAGATAAAGTGTTACACTTTTTATGAGTGCATTAATATCAATGTGCCAAAATGAGAAATACTATGAATGCTGCACTTAACTGAAAAAACTGTAATTCCAGCCTTCCACAGAGATGAATGGTTGCTTGTTTCAAAGATGTACAGTATGATGCAGAATAAAAAAAAGTAAATAAGTGAGATGAAGTTCAACATGAGGTAAATAGAAGTTCACAGAAATATCCCGCTGTTCCACAACTGGGATTTCTTTTCTCCAATCCCTCTGAGGAGTTCTTAGAAATGTATTCACTGTTTTTATGAGCAGCCTCACCCGGGCACATTTTCTCGCTTGACACATCGAGGACACAGTGGTTTAAAAAAGAAAAAAACAGCTGAAAAATAAAAAAAATAAAGCCAAACACCATAAACAAAGGGATTTATGAGTTTGAGATTTAGAAGTCTCACAAAGCTGCAAATGTTCATTCTAGACTTGCTATTACTTGAATTGTCTTAGAAATGTCTTGTTTGAAATGAGAGTGACAAAATGCTAAAAAGGCAAAAAGATCAGGAAACACCCTGAAGCCACATGACTGTTGTGCTTTGATAAGTTAAGCATGTCTTCATCAGAAGCTATTTTTACCAGGCTTAGAGCAATATATTTGATATAGTTGGAAAAACATGTTTCAACTGTTTTCCAAGCCTGAAGATCAATATAGAAGACGTGAGTACTTGGGCCAAGCACAGATGGAAGCTGGAGCTGCTGTTCAACCTATAACCCCAAATTCCACCGGTGTGTAATGTCCAAGTTTCAGACGCATGCCAGAAGCATATCTAAGCTCTGCTCCGTGTAGAGTACACACCAAGTCTGCTTCTGACAGATGACATGCCAATCTGCACAGAGCAGATCGAGTGAGACAGGATGTCAGACACAGGAGCAGTGCAGTGAATCTGGTCAATTTTCAAAATAAAATACCAAGTGCAGTCTCCCGATTGTACATCAACAATAAACGCAATTAAAACAGACAAAAAAGGAAACCATTTAGCTCTGAAGCCTACTTACCCATGCATGGTAGAAGCACAATATCACGGAAAAGTGACTGCTTCTGCTTCTGAAACGTTGGGAACGCAGCATGGATGTCACTGAGATGTGCCTGGTGGAGTCTGGTTAATCAGCACCCCCAAATCACACACAAATCCGGCAGCTCCATGTGAGCAAGAGCTGGCTCCTCTGTTGCCGGCATACCTGTATATCCACAACTCTTTCTCAAGTCATCAGAGCCCTTTTGCTCTGAGCTGAATGTTGCTCTCATGTTGTTCATGTTTCTTTGGTTCAGGTTTTTTTTTTTTTATTGATAGTTACAACCTAGATATACAGGAATCACGGTGAGACAGCAACAAAGGAACCCCGCTACTATCTGAATTGATACATGTATTTTTTACATTTTAGAGCTGTAGGATACCTCTGCCCTCTTATGTTCGTTAATCATGCTTCAGCTTGAGTGTAAAATTCTTGAACTGAGCTCCACTTCCGCAGAGTTCCATTGACTAGCTTTTTCCAGGCGTTCAAATATGTTGTTGTTTTTTCGTCACTTTGGTGAACTGGCCCTTTAATGTAGCCACAGTTAATTTAAATATCAGATATCTGTGTCAGCATTTTCTGTTTTGAACTGGCTGAAGTGGTGGCTAAAGGAAAAATCAAACAACTGGAGCCATTTCATACTGATTCCACGGCATTTTCTTGCTTGTTAGCAGTAACTGAGATGCACAATATGCAGTATTTAATGAGATGTTTTTGTAATTCACACCCACAGAAACTGCAGATTTTTCTTTTATACCGTCAGATGTCACTGGATATTAGAACCCCCCTAAACCTCACACCCCTCATCTCTCCCACACTGCCACACCCACTCAAAGCCCATAATGTCTGTGGAACGATTGCATCCCTTCGTCCACGCTCGCCTACATCATTCTGCTAATGTGTTGACTCCATGACACCTTTAATCTGACACTAATGACTAATGCCGTCATCAGCAGCCTGCTTAATGACTTCAGTCATCAGAGCCATGGATTAGACCATACAGTCATACCCCAAATGAGTTGTACATTTTGTGTATAAATATGCGCTGTGAGGAATATTAGCTGCTCTCAGCCCTGTCGTTCTGATTTCATAAAAAGGTAATGAATTGTTAATGGCATGATTACTCTGAAAATAGAATAACTGTAGAAAATGGTCCTGGCATTATGGTTCCCATTGCTTTCCCTCCCTTCATGAAATGAAAGGTTATTCATTATGTGTCAATACTTCCACAGTCCATTTGTCTAGCTGTGATCGAATGAAGAATCTCATTACAGAATATGAGAGCCAATTATTCCGTCTTTGTGAGCCTCTCAGGTCAGTTATCATTGGTAACAAGTGTTTTTTCTCCCCTTTTGTCGCAGATGGGTTTCACTTTGAATGTCTCAGCACAATGTTTTGCCTACAGGGTGAAATAGAATATTGATGTTTATTCACTGCTTTTTAAATCAAGGCCTTACATTTGAAGGGGTGCTTGTTTGATGCTGTGTACAAAGCTGTGCTTTGCCTTTAAGCATGGCTCTCTAGCTACAAGGCACATGTTTGCATAAATGCTTTACTAGAGGCTGAGCATCCCATAGTGAAGCCATTTTATCACAACAATACAAATCTGTTAAGAAACACTTAATAATAGTAGATGATGCTAGTGTTGATCGAGATTTTTCTTATTGTCAAAGAATCCATTTGAAAGCCAACCGTTAGTCTGTCTCCCAATACTTTCCTGCCCTCTCTGCGGCTCCCAGCCCGAAGCCTATTGGTTCCTACAGAAGACATAAGTCGTTGAAAATGACTAACAATATGTAGTTTTGTTTCCAGAAAATAAATAACTAAATAAACATAAAACATAAGCTCAGTAAAAACTGAAACAGCTGGTCACTGTATTTTTAGCTCTTGTTTCAAATGGTAGTAAATGTTGTATTTGCTGGGGACTATTTTTAGCTGTGGATCAGTACGCTTTTGGCTCTACAGAAAAAGAGCTTAAATCCAAGTGGAATACTGCACAGTGCCAGAGTTCATTGTAATGAAGGAACAGAGAGGCGAAGTCCTAATGTCACTGCCTGGCTAGCCTCTGTTCCACTTGCTTTTCTAATTCAGTGCAATCGCTGAGAAGCAAGGCTTACTTCCATCTGTCTTTCTGAGGAAAACATCGTCCTTGGTTTCTGTCTGAACTGTACGTTCTGTTTGCTGAAGCATTTTATAATTCAGATCCTTTGTGATGCTGACCATCATTAACAGGTTAGCCTTCATTTCTTAGCTGCATTCTCTGTATTCACTGATGGTAGAAATATGGAGTGATCACTGCTGAGAATAGTTATGTTCCAAGTTGGAATTCTAACAATCTATATTATCACTAACTATTTCTTTTGGAACAGATGTTTGTGGACAGCAGCAATACTTTGCATAGAATGACAAGAATACTTCATAGTTAGTTCTGGTCTTTTCATGGGATTTGTTGACAGTAAGAAAAATATTACATATTTCCAGCCTTGACATGTAGTACTTGTATAATTCATAGTGTTTTTGGCATGAAAATTGTCAAGTTTAAAGCTATCTAGGTGGCTACTTCTGCCAAAAAATATCAGTATGACTCTTTAAACCCTTCACTGGTCAAACCCAGTTGAGAACCCTCCAGCCTCTTTGGTAAGCCGTCTCAATGAGCCGTGATGGAAGTGAAGCTGAGAGGCTGACAGCAGAATGCTCACCTGAGTCTCCATTTGTCAGCAGCGTCTTAATATTTCAGAGGCTTCCTCAAACAGCCATCCCCAGCAGTTTCTGCAGGTTTCTCACTGCAGGCAGCTCCAGCAGGAGCTTACTTGGCTTTAATTAGAGAAGGAGGGCCCTTATCACAGGAGCAGCCGCTGCAGCAGCAGCACTGGGCGCCCAGCTCCTGCTCTGAATGTTTTATCAGACTGTGGGCTGCCGGGGAGCACTTGACTAGAGGTGTCAAACAGAATGTGGAAAAGTCCCGAGGCATTGTGTGTATCAGCACTGGAAGATGTTTGTATTGGGGACTTTATTTGAGGGGGGTGCTGGCTAGAAAGCCTTTTTTGGGCTGGCATGTCTCCAGTTGCACAGTTGTTATGTGCCTGTGTGCTTGAGTGTGGGTGCATGTATCACTAAAGAAGTATTTACAAACCATGCTGCATTTTAAATTTGGAGCCCCACACTTCTCAAATTGCTAATCTTTCAAAATAGAAATGGAAACTTATTCGGCTGGCTGCTTTAGGAGGAGTAGAGCTGCTGCTCAAATATGACCAAAAAGTGGCTTATAAAAAAAGGATGTGTTTTTTGCATGTCTCATGAGTTTGCGATTGGATTGAGACAACAGTGATTACATATTTATCCATTTGAATTTATAATGGTGCAAGCTATGAGTCTATCACTGGCTGGTATTTTATGGGAAAGATTACAGGCAAAGGAGGGTTGAATCAATTATTTAGGCTAAAATGAAAAGTACAAAGGAGCCATATCGCTGCCTGCAGCAAGCTTGGGAAATTAGGTCAGTTTCATAATATTCTAGTGGGATGTAAGCTCTGTAGCTGCTGCACTGAAGGACAGCTTGAAAACAGAGATGCCTTCCATGGTTGGGGCTGATGAAAATCTACCGCTCAGCTGTAAAAATCATCTAGATTGATATGTACCCGGCTGCAGACATTCAGTATGTGACTCATTTAGGTCATTTTTAATTTTCTGCAGGCATGAATGGCATCTTGTGCAGAAATACAGGAACAACTGAAATGCTCCATATCAAGTGCATTGCTTTATTGTGGCCTGACTACTTTTGAATGCTGATTCTACTGTGTTATATTGAATCATGACAGCAGACAGGAGGTAAAAGAGAATAAAACGAAGGCCTTTTTCTTCAAAATTCAAACTACAGTTTGACCATGGGATTCAAAATAAACCAGTGGTGAAATGTAACAAAGTACGCCTACTCAACTACTCTACTTCCATACATTTTTTATGGAATTATACTTTCCTTCAGTGTTAGCATTGCAGTATCAGCTACTTTATACTTCAACTCCACTATGCTTCAGAGGGAGATGTTATAGTTTTTCCTCCATTATGGCTGTTCAATCCTCTGCTATTTAACAGCCATAGTTGCTGGCTGGGTATTAAGATTTTACATACAATGGCCACATTAATGTCAATGCAAGCATTACATGTGGTGCATTGTCATAGATAAACTACCAATAAGCATTTAAAATTCAAGTTTAAACTACACCAGTAACAGGCTAATAATGGATCAGTATGATCCAACATTAAAATAAGTAAGAATAAAACATACTATAACATGTATGATATATGAAATGATATACAAGACATTCTTCTGTACGGGTGTTTCTTTTCTCTTATATGTTGCTGATAATACTTTTATCCATCCATCCATCCATCCATCCATCCATCCATCCATCCATTGTCTATACCTGACTATCCCTTTTCGGGGTTGCGGGGGGCTGGAGCCTATCCCAGCTGTCAACGGGCGAGAGGCGGGGTAGACCCTGAACCGGTCGCCAGCCGATCGCAGGGCAACATATACAGACAGATAATACTTTTACTGAAGGACAATTTAGAATGCAGAGCTTTAACTTCAAAGTAAAAATATAAGATTTTTTTTAATTGTGGTTTTGCTACTTTTACTTCACTAAATGATGTGAATACTTATTCAGTATGTACGATGCTTTGTCACTCTGATTCAATATAAGCCCTGTGTTTCTGCCCAGTAAACTAAGCTAGTGTCACCATTTTTGCTAAAGTGAGACAGAAAACTAGCCGTGCTGAACACAGGAATTACAGATTCGACATCCCAGATGGAAAAATTGTGGTTAGAAGTAATGTCTTTGCTGAGCTTTCCAGTCAAGGGGGGAGCAGAGGCACCATGAATGAACGGAATGACCATTTTACCATGTAGTTTAGGATCAGGTAAGATGCTTTTTTAATTGATAACCCTGCTGAATATAGCATGAGTTAAGCGGCCTGAAAATAATTATTTGAGATACTCCCTATTTTAAAGCATTCAAAGAAATACTGAAGGTTAATTGTCACTCACAATCTGATAATCAAAACGTTAAGTTTAAGATCATTTAGATAAGATACGATAAGATAAAACTTTATCTTTTTAGCATGAGAAAGACGTGCTAAAAAAGTCCCAATTTCTGCGAATTTCATCTCATGGACTGTCTGTGCACTGCGGCTGGAGTTTCAGAAGGACATGATGTGCCAGGGCCTGTCTGGACTCTCTGCTGGGGTTTTAATGAGTATCTTTAGGACTGGATCAAGGCCCTGGGGCGGCAGGGCTCGATCAAAGAGGAGAGGGATTGGAGGCTGATTATCCCGCCATCAAGACCTGGATCTTCCCTTGACTTTAGTGTAATACTCAACCAAACTCTGCTGCTGCCTTTGTCAGCTTTGTCAACATTGTGTCTGACCATGTTATTATATTTATTACAAGCATATAAGAATTAAATTACATTAAGGTCATGAAAAATGAAATCTGTACTAAACAGTTTGGGGTTTTTTTTCATCCCACACCCATTTTCAAACTTCTTTTGTTAGGTATGGAAACTGCTGGTAAATTCTTTCACAAAGGAAATGACAATTTGAGGCTTAAAAGCAAAAATTATAAAGCAGTGTTTGAGCTTTCTGCACAAAAATGTGGACTAATCATGAACTGCTCATCACCTTAATGAAGAATGGCTGAAGAATCCATTGAAAAACCATAGAGAAGGTTTTTCATCTGTCTCCAAATAAATCATCCACCATTAACACACACATTGAACATTTACCTTTTTTTTTTCTGAGAAGTGCATTTGAACTATGTAACTGCAATTTAGCCAAACACATCAGCAAACCCAACAGTGAAATTCCACTAGAGCAATACAGTGATCTGATCACGAAATGAAATCATGTTTCTACCTTTCACCTCTTTCCTTTGTGTCTGGTGTTTGCATCAAACATGTAAATGTTCACTGGAGCAGAAAAATACCTCAACTCAATAAACAGTGTGCATGATTTGTGTACCAGTGTACTATCAAATTTGAATGTTTGAGAATTTCTTTTTTTTTTTTCTTCTCAAATCAAGGCATTTTTCACCTTCTAAGTATAAGTACTTTGCAGGCTGCATCAGTACTTACTGAAAGTCACCTTCCAGAGATTTAGCTTCATGCCTGCAGTTACTTTGTGAAGTTACATCATGATTGTGTGGAAATGCAGTTGAGTGCATGGCTTTATTTGCTGGTCTGGTATTAAACATTCACACACTGATCTGAATGAGCTGCTAATCAGATGTGTTTTCATAAGTTCTGTGTGCTGTGTAAAACAAAATCCAAAGACAAATGATAAGCAGACGCTGACACTGAGGAGACTTATGTGACTTTAAAAACTGAATTAGAGAAGTTGTATGATGGATCTTTGCCAAAGCACAGAACATACTATACTCAAAGATAATCATGACTGAAAGTGACAAGTATCAGCTGACTATGAATCCAGAGTGTAATGATGTATATGTGCTGGCATCGTTGCTCTACTCCAGGCTGGATTATGAGGATGGGTAACTGGGGCATGCAGACCCCCAGGTTTTATTGTGTGACACTGGCTTTTGGCAACTTTATTAGATATAATGTTGCCCAGCTTAAGTACACTATCAATGAATCTATTAATAAGTAGTCCTGTGGCACTCTCTGGCCCCATTTCAAAATGTAATTTAAACATTATTTTAGTTTATGTTGTGCTCACATAATAATATTTATCAGGATAATATATATCAGGGTATTCGCAGGACTTGAAAAGTCTTAAAAAGCATTGAAATTAGTTTCCTCAAAATAAGCCTTAGAATGTATTAAATATTCCTAAATTAAATTAACTGTAGTCTCTTGCCTGCTGTGAGCAGTAATGTTAGCTCTCAAATGTTTCTCTGTGTGATTTCAGGCTGTCAGGATGCGTTTTACAGCTTTAACCTAAACGTGGGATTGTTGTGACGGTGGATTGTTCTGCAGGAAGCTGTTCAGTTCTGGTTTGTGGAGTTTCAGTAGCATCATCGGACCTGCAGCAAACACTGTCACCAGAGCAGCTGCAGCAGCTAGGAAGCTCATCTTACTGGACAAATGTTGGGTTTAGAAAAGGTCCGGGATGCATAAATCTAATTAATTGCGTAATTAGAGCTCGTTATATACTGCTGGGAAGACCTAAAAAAATCTGATAACATTGTCCCTGTTGGATTTCCATTGTGCTTTCATACTTTGGCCAGTATAACTTTACTTTAACCCTCCTGCCACCTGTGGCAGCTTAAAAAACAAATTTGCCTTTTGAAGCAGCAAGAGTACAAATAAAAAAAGATAAGACAAAAAAAAGTCTGAGTTTTAATGCATCTTTGTAAGATAAGGAAAAACACAGACATTTCCAGGTTCAAAGAACAAAGCCCTGCAGGACACTTGCTCACTATCTGTCTCATCATGGTAAAACAAGCTCGTGGCCTTTAGACCTCATTAGGAGAAAGTGGATCCAACACAGATAAATGCATGGATTAAAATTCACAAGGATATTTCCTGTTATCTCCGCAGCACACTTAACATATTAAACAACATTAAAAGTTTTACGGCAGTCCGGATTTGCCAAGGCTGACCTGGAAACAGTGAGTTAGTGTTCAAGGCCACAAGATCCCATGATTTAGCAGACGGCGGTTTTGGCGGAGGAAGTTCACATCTTTGTTTTTTGTTTTGCTTTCCATTTGGACCCCACAAATCAGTCATGTGCTCCCAGAAGCTCTCTAAAAACATCAACACTACGTACACAATCGGCCGCCTCCACCCTGCAGGACAATGCCTGGCATTGTTTGGATGTTATTCCAGAAAGACCTTGGTAGACAAAGAAACATCCATTTACAGGAGGGGAAATCATCAACAGATTGCTCTTGTTATTGCTTTTTAATGAAGGATTGCACAATAGAGAACCATCAGTGTTTGTCCTTATTTTTAAATAGCTAGCCGAAATTACACTGGGCAGCTACAGCATGTCTGTCTGCAGAGTGCTGTGTGCATGGAGGCATTAACAATATTCCAACTGCCAGTCTCGTATCCATGTACTGTACAGTCACTCTAACGTCTTATTTTTTCTGGAGTTATGTTCAGCATTTTTCCTCTTGGACCAATTTATGTGTGTATTGATTTCTCTTGGAGCCTTGACACAGCCCATAATGAGTATCAGTGACCAGTCTGATTCACATTATGTTAAATGGTGCTGCTATGCTGTACTATTGATGATGTCTCAACAAACTCACTGGCCTTTCGTCAGTTTTCTATCTTGGCATTTTATGGTTCAGTAGAAGCAGTCAGCAGTTTTGAAATGTAAGGAGGAAGTGTGTCTGTTGCTGCACTGCTATCCACTGCAGACAGCTGCCATCACATTTGTTTTTGAAGCTTTACATCAGCGTTGCTGCAGTCAGGGCTGTAACCAGGATCATAGAAATGTGGAGGTCATGATTCCCCCCAGTGCACCCGCCAAATGCTTTAGTAATTATGTGGATTTTTTAGATGCTGTGCATTCAGTTAGCTGTTCAATTAAATTTCTTTTGTAAATGTTACTTATCAACATAAAGATCCAAAGGCGTGTCCACACTGCCATGCATTAAGTTCTGATGGAGAAACAGTGCATCCTTTATTTATTCATATTCATAAAAATAGACAGAAATTTACGCTTTCACATGCGGTTCATTTCACATGGTCAATTTATGCTAATCAGAGTCAGAGACAGAAGTAAACACTTCTATAAGATTCGGTGATGTTTGTAAACAATTTTACCTTTTATTATACTCAGGAGATTTGAGAACATGTCACGTAATAATCGAAATGTCATAGAAATCAGGCTTAAAGCTGACATAAAGGCTTAAAAACATCTCTTACTAGCTGGTTGCATGTGTGTCCATGTTGAAATTTCTCTTTTCTAATTTTAATTTTTAAATTTTAATTTAAATGTTGCATTTCAACCATGACTGTGTGAATTACTAGTTTGACGATTTATGATTATGAGCTGTCATTTAATGTAAGCTATTTTCAAATCCACATGGCAAAAGTTGGATAAAAGCAGTGTGTTAATGTTTATGCTACTTTATAATTAATATGCCTGCAGAGGAAAATACTTGAGTTGTATTTGATAATTTTAGTCACTAGTTTTTTTTTACGGATTTAGATTAATAATACAAAATATAGTCAACAAATAATAATCAATAATAATGAATTATTATGATACATAATTATGGGCTGAATTCAGGTGAGACTGAAAACTGACAAGCTCCCCAACAGCATATTAATGCAGTATACTGTAACAGTAAAGTGAATGCAGGACTTTTATT
Source organism: Chaetodon trifascialis (assembly GCF_039877785.1). Classification (NCBI taxonomy): domain Eukaryota; kingdom Metazoa; phylum Chordata; class Actinopteri; order Chaetodontiformes; family Chaetodontidae; genus Chaetodon; species Chaetodon trifascialis. Next base: position 21,558,531 of record NC_092072.1, read on the forward strand.
AGTAGCAGAGTATGTCAGCACTGTGGTATTTTTATGCAAGTGAGTACTTCCTCACATGTGAAACTGTGTTACACACGTGGTATTACATGTGACATTGATGTTTTCCCCGTGTAATGTTTTACATTTCATATGTGAACTATTGAAAAATCATATGTTCAAACATGATGTGCATCTGAATTGGTGCTCCAAATGGATGGGACATGCAGATGCAAGCGCATGTCATGCTAAATTTACAATGTTGAGTCTATAAATATCAGGCTTTAATAAGAAATCAGGCTATGAATTACCCACCGCCTTAAAGTTTTCAACTGTAATTCCTCCCACACTGCCAAAGCCCCCAGATCCTCCTCTAAATATACCCCGGACACAACTTGGATGCTATCTACGGCCCTGGCTGCAGTAACATAACAAATTAAATGTTTTTATCAGTGGACACATATGCTATCACTGAGCACACTAAATATTTTACTGTAACAATGTTCATGTGAGGTTATCATCCTGCAGCTGTTTTGACATCCATCCATCTAAATTTGCCACCCTTCCCCCTCACACCTGACACAGGTGCCTTTTTACATGTCAGGCTGATTTCTTATTTGTCTCCTGGGCAGAACAGAGCTGCATCAAATCTACAGTGTGAAGTGTGATGTGTGAGACGAGGGAAAGAGAGGAGACAGAGCTCTCTTTATTTAACTTTCTTTTTCTCATGTCCCTTCATTGCTTCCAACTTCCCGCTGCGTTCTGTGAAAATAGGCAAAATCAATTGTTTCCAGTCAAGTTGGTTAAACGGGGTGTATCGTGCTAGAACAGAGTTTTGGCAGATGACACAAATTTAGCCTTGGCGCCCCTGCATCATTTCCTCTCCCCTCTGTCCTGACACTGCAGCTGAATGACAATAGGACCGGAGGCGTCTCTGCGCTCATTTCTGCCATGCCTGAATAACGACAGAGAGGAAGATGGAACGCCTCTCTCGCCGTCTTGATGCATTTTCAACCCCGTGTCCCCCAAATACAATCAGCGAAGGCGCAGAGCAGCGAGGTGCCACGTGCCGCTTCCCCCCGCGGTGGGAATTTGCATTTGTACATAATGATGATCAAAGTAGTCATCTCCTTTTCCTCAACGCATCAATAACACAACATTTGGGAAGACTAGTGTCGATCTTAGCTGCTGGAGGAATATTTGTGAAAGGCTACGAGAGAGTGACAGAGTTAAATGCTTCTGTGACATCTCACCACACGAGAGGTCACGAGTTGGAAAACTGATAACATAACTGATGAAAGCTTGTTTTGTGAGCAAAAACATCTTTCTGGGACAGCTATCAAACGAGTGAAGCAAAAGTTTACAGTTTTGCTTCACTCTCTTAGCACCATTTTGGCCACAGCAGGCAGCTGTACACAACCCGCTCAGCAGCAACCAGCAGACAGACGCAGACAGAGAGTAGCTGGTGAACACAGTGGAGCATTTAGCAGCTCAAGAGCCAGACGTTTCCCTCTGGAGTTGGTAGAGACCAGAAGCTGAGTTAAAGAGAGTCATCAGCTGGACACAAACACCAGCCCAAATCAATGGTAACGTTGCTCTGAACTGCTGGATGTGGATATAAGCAACCATTTGCTGACAAGTTCACCATAGCAACTTGATTTTTTGTCAGTGTTGTGTTCACAATATGTTTCCCCTTCCCCCATGTGGCCAGCTGAAAAAGTGAGAATATGTTGACTCAGGTTTTTATAAAACTTCGCCTTTAACAGATCCCATAAGAAGCAGTGAAATGACTTCAAGATGTATGCCGTATGTTCCAAAAAACATGACCATTTTTAGACATAAATTTGTTGTATATGTATCTAAAACATGAAGGGCATAAACATCAGTATGAGTCTAAACACGCTGGGAACAGCCAGTCCATCCTGGATCAATGCATATCCTGTCGTGGATTAGCTGCACCTATAAATCAGACTCTGATTCATAAGTGGAAGTCAAATATTGGCTGATAAATGTCACTAAACAAATCTTTTTATCCCTTCTAATTATTCCCAAGTCTCAACCTTAATACACTGATGATAGATCAGTGTTAAAATGTTATATCTGGCATGCTGAGTTCAGTTTTCTGGTCATTCACTCATTCAGAAAGTTGAAACATGGCCAACATCCTCCTGCAGATTCTGTGTGCAGCCTCTCAGCTCAACACTTTCCGATTATCGCAGACACAAGACGAGCTGAGATCAGCTGATAAATATCTAAATTTGGACCTCTGCTGCCATCATTCTTTCTCTGTACACTGCCCTAATAAATCAGTCATCCACTGATTCGCGTCTGTTCTTAGACCTCAGACTGGTCCAATCAGCCGACAGAAGCAAGGAGGGGAGAAGGAGAGAGCGCCAGAGTCAGTCAGGTGGATACAGCGGAGCCTGTAGGGCTCACAGGAATCTGTATGCCGCGTGTCAGTATGAAATTTTAATGATGGCGGGTGGTTGGGCATGAGTGCTGAAACGTCTGTATTAGGAGCTGCGGCGCTTGGCAGGCTGGGAGTCCTTGGAGAGACAGATGAGGAGCTCATCCAGGGGAGGAGAGCTTTGATCAGCTCCTCTTATTTCCATATCGCAATACGCCAACTGCTCTTCCCGCTAAATGAAAGACGACATGGATTATGAGTCACTGGGCTCAAGCGGCAGAGCTGCATGCGCCTGTTTCTTGGACGAAAATGAGAATGATGATCCATTATGCTGGTTAGTTCATCCTGTGCCAGTGCAGCATTATTCTCAGCAACATTTGCACGCTTCACCTACACTATGCTGTTCATCCGTCGGACATTGTAGAGTCTATTTTAGCATTTGGGCCTTGAGGTAGTAATTTTACACTCTCTGAAAGATGATGAACAGCTGATATCTGTGCTGTCTGCGGTGATCTCATTTCTTTCAAGTGTGAGAAAAGAGAAGCAAGAATATGTATGCTTGTATGCAGAGACACTAAAGAACCAGGACTCACAAATTACCACCTCAGAAAAAGAAAGAAAGTCTTTGAGATGTCTGCTTCAATCTAATGGTAAATGGAAAATGGTATTATGTTTTATAAACCAAACGATGGAGATTGCTAGTTTGTTTGTATGACTGAATGGATGTTTATTCAGCTTCATTGATTTGTTTTCTCAAATTCAGCTGACTTACATTTTCAAAAATCATAAGACAACACTCCAGTGTGTAGGATTCAGTGAGATCTATTGGAATATAATATTCTTGATGATGTCTTCATTATTGTATCATCACCTGAAATCAAATTAGAATCATTGTGTTTTGGTTGTGTAAGAATGAGCTCTGTATGTCTTCCACACAGTCTGCCATGTTGTCTTGTGGGTAACCAGGGTATTCAGTTGGTTGCAATCTGCAACCTCACCACTAGAGGACACAAATTCTACATACTGGTCCTTTAACTCAGATTTTAAAGCCAATAGGGAAACATTTTGAAATTAAACCAGCATGAAATGTTTTATAGTGTACCCTTCAGAGAAAAGTGCAACATCTCCAATGCCCCCACCCTCACACACTGGATCCAGTCTTTACAGTGAAGAAATATTTGATGTCCATCTACAGCTAACTTGACCCTGGTGAAGTCCTGTATTCACACACACTGCAGGGATATTCACACACCCGCCAACTCTCAACCCGTGACTGAGAAACGTACTGCAACACTCTGAAGTCCTGCGTCAGACACTGACAATCAAATCACAACATTTGCTACTAGCAAACTGTTTTGATCAAACAGCATGTCTTACTTGGGGCCCGCTATTTGTCGTACAACAAAGAAAAATCCAAAATGTAAAAGTGTGTCTTTCACTAAAGAACCTGATGAGGAAGTGCAGAAAGCATGACCAAAGAACCAAAGTCAGAACACCATTTAACATCATCTCCTGCATCTTTAAAAATAAGCTTCTTCTTCCCTTTATGTGTCATATCACTGTATCCACACTGTCTATGGAGTGTCGTGGTGTTTATACTGTATGCAGTGTGCACTCCTGCTTGTACAGTGTGCTTGTCTGCTTCTTTAGTGCAGCAAACTCTGTATGTTTGATGAATGGAGCTCTTTTCTCCCTGCTGTGTTATATGTTAATCTCCTTCCCACTGCCTGGTTGTTGTTTTTTTGTGTTTTCGCTTTGGCGCTGAGCTGATGCACTACTCCTCAGGGCTCCAGCATGCATTGTGTGCTTCTGGCATCGGAGGATCGGGGGGAAAAAAACACATAAAAGAGGGGAATGAGGGGAAGAGGGGGAAGAGGCGGCGGGGAGACAGAGAGAGAGCCGTGACAGCTGTACGACCCCCAGATTTTTGCAGGAGCCGCAGTTAAGTGGAGATGTTTCCAAAAGCCCCATTTCTCCATCTTTGATCATGGTTATTACTCCTACGTGCGTGATGTTAATCTGCATCACTTAGTGTTCCTTTTGTCTCCTAATAGAATCGGATGGGATGGAGTCGTCTTCGCTTCTAATTTGTCCATGCTCTGACACCTTCAAAGGATTTTTTCCACCACAGTTATGCCACATCACAGCATCTCCCACCCCCCGTCCCCACACACACATGCACACACACACGCACACACACTGACTTAAACACAAACTCCACCCGCCCCACTTGGCCCAGTTTTTGCTGCATATCTAATCCATTACACTGTGGCGTTTGTTTGTTTGGCCTATAATGATGGCCAAGATGATCACCAAATGAAGTGTGTTGTCGAGTCAGTGAGAGTCACTCGCTGACAGAATGAGGGGATTTACAGGGACTTTGCTGGCTGATTTCAAATCATAAATGAAGCATGAAAATGAGTCAACAAACTAAAAAAAAAGAAAAAGATGGAACTATCATAAAATGACAAAAATATTGTAATGAGTTCTCCTGACGCTGGATATCCTGCAGATATTTACTTTAACTGCTTGACGTCTGTGGAAATGGGAGCAGGGTGTGTTCTTGTACTCGTGCAGATTATTTGGAAGCTTTTGATTTGACTTGACTGATGTGCTGCACATACAGTATGTGCATGATTAAACTACCCGAGACAAACGCAGCAGCTAATGTCATTACTGTGTGACCATCAGTCACCTTCCAGTACAGTGAGGAAATGAAACGTGAAAAATCTGCCAAGTGCTCTGGGTTTGAAGTTGACCTTGACTTGACTTGGATGTGTACATTTTGAAAACATTTTAGTTGTGACTACAGCAATATCAAACAGCTGCAGTGAGTGCTGCACTGTGCCAACGATAGAACATCTGCATCCAAACTTATGGTCCTTAGGCTAAGATTCCACTGATGATAAGCAATCTTGCAATTTTTCAGCATTTTTCCTTGGACTATAGCCTTCTCTCCATTCTTTATGAGGGAGTGAAAACATAAACCCTGTAATTAAATAAAAAAAAATACATTTAAGAGCTGTGACATAAACACACGGACACACTGCACACAGATGGTGTGTCATCTAATGTCTGTACATTGGCTGTGCGGGGTGAACTGAAACAAATTGTACAAACCAGAGGTCACATTTGTGTGATGTAAGTGAGGTGGAAAATTTGTGTTGTGTCTGAAAACACTTCACTGTTAGGCACAGTGGTGCTCTGCATGCTAACGTGTACAATGATGTTGATCATTGTTGTTTAGCATGTCATCATACTAGTTGATCAACCAACCGATACTGAGCTAGACTGCTCACATGACAGATTTCTGCACACAGGGACTTTAATGTAAGAATAACTCCAGATCAGAATGTTCAGAACTGAACTTTGAGAAAAGTCAAACAGCGATCTTCTCTCAATCAGCTGATCTTGAGTACTGCCATCACCATTTGATCGCTCTTGGTGCTGTAAGCTGTCAAACTCACTGCTCATTCTCTTCTACCCCAAAGCCATAAGACTGACTTTTACATCTGGAGTCCAAACAAGGCTGACATTTTCCCACCAGCAAGAACTGATGAGATGATGTGTGACAGACAGTGACTGCTCATGATCCAGTCCTGATGTGACACTAGCTCCTGTGGACATAAGGCACTTCACTATAGAAGGAAAAATAAGTATCAAAAGACATATTAGCCTATAATGAAACATAAACTTGGAAAGTCTCTGTCAGCTTTTAGCCTGATTAAATGAGATCCAACATGCACTGTTGACACTGACAGCATCTGAAAGACTTCCTGAAGTTCCATCAAATGTGAATAAAAACTTTACTTGTATGACATTTCATCACAACACAACTCCTGCCTTTTTTTAATTCTAGACTTCCTAAATATGTTGATTATCTGATTATCTGATAGTCATCAACAAGACCACGTTTTAAATTGATTATTTTAACGTTTTTACCATATTTCTACTAGTCATTCTTTCAATGCAAAAAGCATACGTTTACTTAATGGTGTTAGGTCTTGATATGCACATCAGTACCTGCAGAAGTCAGAAAGATGATGTTGGAGTTTCTCCTCACATATTTTGTTAGAAAACCAATCTGACAAACTGGCATAACTGCACTTGTTTAAATTCTATGATCCGTTCTCAACTTTGAAATAAAAACTTTCCAGACACACAACAGCACCCCTCCTACCTCCTTCCACTTTCACTCGCTCAGTGATGGAAGAATCATCAAGAATCAGAAGGAAAGGCCACTGAGCCTTGCTCCTCAGCCAAAAATCACAAAGCGCTACTATTATTCCACAAGACATTTCCTTTCTAGATGTTTGCGTTGGACCTCTGCTCCAACACAGCAACTCTCCTCCATTCCATCATCCTCCCAAGTGCTGTTGCCATATCGGGGCTTTCGGTGTGTAACCGGAAACTTTTCTCCTCCACCTGAATGTGTAGTTTTAAATAAAGTTTTATAGCCTGTTCATGTGGAAGCAGGACAGATTGAAAAACCATTATTTGCGCTATAAATAAGCAATTAAGATCAGAAGAGAAGTGGTTAAGAGGAGTGGAGAGTAAAACAATGGGCTTTACCAGAGGCTGCCAGTATAGGAGGTTTCTACAGATCCCTGATATTTGAGGTGAATCCATGTCCTGACTGGCCTGTGCTGCACTGTGCTGTATGTTACAGACAATACTCCTACTGTTGGAAAAGGGGCAGCAACAAACAGTATGAGATTCACTGGGGTCCTGCTGGACGCCTGTTGACTATTTGTGTTTGTAATAGTGTTACCATGGTGTGTATATGCTGCGTATAACCAAGCCTGGTTTTGTCATTTTGATCATGCAATATGATCCATAGGCTGGAATTACGCTTCTCCAGGCTGTATGGAAGCGAGGTGAGGTGCCCTTCAGACATATTCTGTCATGTTTCTTTAATACTTTATCTCGGACATGTCCACTAAGAAGTAGTGTCATGTTTAACTAACCATAATACACAAAAATGTAAGAAATCAGGAATTTACAGTATAAACAAACCACACCATCTATGAAACAAAAATAAAGTAATTAACATTTATCAACCTAAACAAATAGGACAATGACAAGATGGGCAACTATATTAAAAAGTCTTGAAGTGGAATAAAGTTTCCGCTTTGCTCCCAGAAGATCACTTGTGGAAATATAATGCTGAAATACACATTTAAGGGAAAAATAACGGAAACTTTCCAGCAGGATGTTGGCTCAACCAACCAGCTCGCTGATGCGTTGGTCCCTGCTTGTTGCTGAGATCTGGGTGCTGAACTGTGCTCCTCTGTCAGCCTCTGCAACCAAGAGTTACCCACAACACCCTTCTCTGTGTAGGTTTAGAAAGGCGTATATGACCACAGAAGAAGTCACATAAGCAGTTCTAGCTGAGAAACCTTCTTGCATGTAGACCCATCACCCTCTCTCTACCATGGTCCATGTTCATATCTCTGCCCTCTTTATCTAATGATGGTTAAATGCCAAAAACAAACAAACAAACAAACAAACAAACAAACAAACAAACAAACAAACAAACAAACAAACAAAACTGCCACTTTCGAGACTGAAGTGTTTCAATAACTACTGGATGGATTGAAATCTGGTACAGACATTCTTGTTTCACCCAGAATTACTCAATACCTTTGGTTCTTTTTGACCAAATGTTGCAAAATTATCTCCTAATTACAAAACAGTAGCATGCTAACTTGTGAAACTGAGACAGTCACATGTTGAACAGACCCTGCTTAACATCAGCATGTCAACATTGCCACTGTGACATTAGCAGCTAGCTCACAGCAGTGCTGCACCTACACACAGCCTCACAAAGCCGCTTGCTAAGCTGACTGCCATTTATGGAGATTTTGATTTTAATTCATTGTCTTTCTGCACATTTTGCAAAGTTCATGCTAAAATCTTTTAGATGTTTTTTTGTATGGAAATTACAGGTTGAATTATTTCAAAAGCACTGTTCCAACTTAGACATCTGACAGATGAGAGGGGCGGGTGGTGGCAAAGGGAGTCATGTTTAGAGCTCTGAAAAAGGGTGGGTCAGCCCTGGCCTTTAGGATGCTGCTGTGGCATCAGCATACTGTGCTGTACATTGAACGATAGCTTTACTGTTTACTGCAAGCAAAAGTCACTCTCTCAGTTAGTCTGGTGGTTGGTCCCAAAAACGACCTCTTGTCCCACACATCACGCTTGCAGCTGTGGCACCCAGCGCTGAAGACCCTTTTGAGCATGATTGTTGCATCATTTGGGGCTTAGCTCAGTTTTTAAAGCACAGATTTCTGCCGCACCACAGAGCCCAGCCTCTAATCCTGAGTGAGGCTACTTAATACCCATCTGCATGCAGCTTGTCACAAAACACTGTGCTTGTTTCACTGCCACTCTGTGGCCATGGTTTTGAGTGACTTTGAAGGCAACACAGTTTGCTTGGCTTCTTCCCTTATTTTCCCGCTGCCTGGTGTCTGAGCGTCTAAGCCCCATAATGAGCATCATCATGTCAGAAAAAATGATGTGATTGAGTAGAGGAATCTAAACTAGCTCCCTGACTGTCAAAAACACATTCATGTCCAGAAGCAGCTAGTTTTTCTACAGCCATATTTCACAGGCCGGAGACATGAACAAAGAAATCCACTTATAAATAGAGACATTACAGGGAGGTTTTTGCAAAGTTGTGTCCAAAGCCACTTTTTAGCTGTTGTAAACAGCTTTAATGCTATTCATCAGACTGAATTTGCCAAACGTCGTTTATTCCGTCATTGTATTTGACAAATGCATGTCCATTCCAATTTAGCTTTAGAAATGTTTAGCCTCAAGAAATGTACAAACTTGAACACTTTTCATAAATTTTAATTTAAATGTGCAGTTTCCACTCCATTCGGTTTTTCTGATTCCATTCGTCATCATTTGCATATAAATATGAGTATAGGAACCTGGTGACTGTCAACCAGCCACAGGGACTGAGTGTCAGGAGCAAACAAAAGAGCCTCACACACAGACAGAAATCATCCAAAAGAATAATCCATAAGGAACACAAACATGGAACAAACAAGGATGCTTGTGTATTTGTGTGGATCCTACAGGGGATTAAGAGAAGAAGAACGTAGGATTTGAGGTTTGTGTTCATGTGAGACAAAAAAAAAAAAAATAGAAAGAAAAGAGAATCGTGACATTTTTAATGATCATTATTAATGTTTTATTATTAATATTTTATCTTTAGTTTACCTTTTTCAAATTATCTGACAATAGGGATGTCTTGAATTGCTAATTTATATGTATCCCTAAATGTTAGCCATGGCTATTATAGTCTACTACAATAGCCATATGAAAACAATATGCAAATCAAACTGGCTTAACACAATCCTGCTTATTTTCAGATAAAATATTTTTGTAAACACACTCATGCTTGGGTGAAGAGGCTGTATTCATGGTCACTTCTAGATTATTTTGACAGAGATTCATTAATGTGATCAAGATTTTATTCCTGTATCTTTGTCTTTGTGGTATAAAGCACTTTTTAATGATGGTTTTGAGAAGTGCCTTCCAAAGACACATTATTATTATTATTATTATTATTATTATTATTATTATTATTATTATTATTATTATTATTATTATTATTATTATCATTATGGTGATGTTGTTATTGTTGTTTTTATACCAGTCCACTGCTGGTAGCGCTTGTTCTCCTGGGTAAAAAACAGGTTGCCTTTTAAGCCCTCTTCTGTTTGCCAGACTGTCCACCAGTCTGTAGGCCATGAACCCATAATCTCATAAGTTCAAACATCTCTTTTTGTACAATATTTTGCTTTATTATTGTGACGTTTTTCTTTTTTGCAGAATGTTTACAGGTCAGTTTGATGATTTGTCATGGGAGCTATTGTCAGTTTGAAAATGGCCTTTAGATTGTCAGTGTGTATTATCGAAATTTTCAGAGACCCACTGTGGGTGTGTGAAGAAGGAGCCAGAGAAGGGGAAAACCTTTCACTCACTTGACAAATGAATAACTTGCTGAGCTCCTGAGTTTACAGCTTGCAGGAGTATTGACAGTTTACTAAATCTTTCCTGCATGAAACTCCACCCATACTGTCTGTGCTATATGAAGTAATCCTGCATTCATGCTGGACCTGTCAAAACATTTTGTTATGGATTATCACATAGGCTTCTTCAGGGACTCACAGATTGAGTGTTTTATAATCCTATAGTGCAAATGTTGTATTGGGGCGACACCCAATGATAAGTTGCATTATTGATTAATCTGTCAATTACTTTTCCATTAATCAGTTCATTGTAGGTCTGTAAAATGTCAGAGAACAGTGAATAATGGCCATCGCACATTCTTGCGGCCCAACATGTTGTTCTCAAAATACTACATTTTCTTGTCCACCTAGCAATCCAAAGCCAAAACTCTTAGCTATGGAGTAGTAGCCAATATTTGCCAATGTTGGCAACAGATGTGATAATATTGCGTCCCTTCTGAAAAGCTGATGTCCATTGATGCTTGGAAATAGGGGAAATATGGTGATGTACCCCAACAAGTAAAGACACTGGCAGAGAGTGGACTTAAAGAGCAACTTGACACCCCAATTTAACTTGAACAAGCAGAGTGGAGACTGACAGAGCAGGGATGACCGGCAGAGAAGATGTAAAGTGACACTATAGGTACTGTGAATCTTTCATACTCCATACTGTCCACACTGCTGACAGTTGACCACTGCATTTATGTTCGACTGATTTTTTTTAGGGTCTAGGTCCAAACTACCCAAAGGTTTATCACTACTTCAGATGGATCTATAATCTGCTTGTAATGCATCACCATGCTCCTCAAGCAAAGTGTTACCGAAACTGTTTCTCAGACTTGAGAAAATGAGCAAGCAGAGCTAATTGGATGGATAGAGCTTAATCAGGACAACAGCGCTATTGAGGACAAGGCTATTCCATGCAAAGCAGACAACAGGATGCTGAGCGGGGAACAGGAAACAAAAGACAGAGCCTGGTGACTGTTGCCAGCACAGCTCGTACAAACAAGGTGATGAGCCGAGCTGGTTGACTGCCTCAGGGTGTGAGCACGGCTCTCTAACTTGAGCATGCGTGCTCAGTGATGACAGAAAACAGGCATGCGAAGCCCAATATGGATGTAAAATAAGTTTTTAAGTGGTCTGCATAAAGCTGAGATAAAGAGCTGAGTCTGTAGATGTGTGAGTGTGCAGAAGGCGGGAGGAGAAAAGGCCTCTTTCCTCTGGAGCCTCGGTGAGAAATGAAACAATATTGTGGCTGGCTTGGCTCCAGGCTCAGCAAGGGGACAGACAGCTCAGGGTGGCTGCGAGTTTATGAAAACAGCAGAGGATGTAGCTGTGATGGTTGGTCTTTAAGTGTTTCTCTTCAAATCTGAAAGGGGGCTTATATCCCTCAGAGCTGGTGTTAACATGCTGCGGCTCTCCTCTTTATTGGCATCTTATCAGGCGCTGTGCTTTCCTGAGCCTGTTTTTATACCAAACCCCACTAATTACACCATTATGTAATGACCCCGTCTTTTGGCCCTGATGAGAAATATAATGCTCAGCATATTAGATGTCAGAGTCCTGATGGAAGCACTGTTTGTCTGTCAGCTGCTTGTTGCTAAAGAAAGATAGCATATTTTTCTAGTTATGTTGTCACTGTTGATAAAAATCACATATTACATTAAGCATGTTTTCTTTTGAGCTAAAGCTGGAAAATATATGTCATGATTAGCAGTTAGTATCTTCTGGAATACTGCTTCCGTTTTGTGTCAAAGCCGAGCAGCGATAAAGGCTGACAGGCTGCATGGAAGGGGATTGCTAAAAGCTGTAATCCACATTTGGTGCACAGAAGCAGTTTAAGATTGGACTGAGCTCTTCTTTCTTCAGATTTAAACTGCATTCGTAATGTAGTGTATACTGTAGTGTATTTTGTGCATGACATGACTGGCCAAGTACTCAGTATGATGTTCATGAAAATCTGAAAAACATGAACTTATGTGTTACTGCTCTGTGAGTATTAGAACCTTTCTGTTGGTGCTCATAAGTAGTTGTGAGTACTTGACAAGCACATTCAACCTGGACTTTGTAACTTTTAAGAAACCAGCAAGAGTAAACTACATTTTGAAAGTGTACACCGGACACATCGGCTCCCTTCATGTCATGAAAGCCACTCCCCTTAAAACACATGGACACACACTGCTGAACTACTGCTGGAGGACCAGTCCATGAAAGCAGAAATGAGAAAAGGGGTTCTTTTCATAAATCCATAAATAAACAACTCTGTTGAATGCCACAATCATATTAACACAAACAACATAGCAGTCACAGACAGACCTTTCAGTTTTTCAGTGTACTGGCTACCTGGCCTGGCAGGTGTGTTACATCTGCCCCGGAACATCATCTGAACTGCAGTAACCTCTCAGAGCTTGTCTCTCGTCTGAGCGTGTCTGCGTGATTGTCTGCAGGTGTGCTGGAGTCACCAGTGCCACCAGCTGCATCTCACCACCATAATCAAGATGTGCATACGCTCAGCTCTGCCATCTCCGCCCTGCCAGATAATGGTCTCATCTCTCAGTTAGTGTTACTATGCTTTTTGTGATTTTCTTCTGTCCTTTTCTCCATTCCCTTGCCCACCTTTTGCTCTTTCTCTGCCATTCATGTGTGACTATCTCGCTGTAGCTTTAGCAATATATCTGTCTAGCCTTGTGTAAGACTCTAGTCATGCACAATGAGTGCACAGCAGAGTGCATGCAGGTAAGCAGGTGTGTTAGTAGGAAGACATCAAATCATTTCATTTGGATGAATGCAATGATTGGATTGATTTGTTACACTCCTGCAGCAGTTGCCAGATTTTTTATTTGTCAGAGCAGTGTAGTTTGCCCGAATTTCATAAGGTGTGTTAAAGCCATATGCAATACAATGTGATGAAGAGATGACACACATTCACCCTGGCTGGCGTGAACTGAAGCAAAAATGTTATTGCATGAGTTGAAAATGTTTCAGCTTGAGTAAATATTTCATGCAGTTCCTCATCAGTGCATAGTTTGCTGGCTAGGTCCAGCTTATGTCTATACAGTCAGTATACTGGCTGCTGGGAGTTAATTATGTTAATAATAAAAGACTATAATCTTTGTTTGGTCTGAGCACACCTTTAGTGTTTGAATGGGGCAATGTCCACTCTAGACTATTCAAAAAGAATGGTAGCACCCAAACTGGTGTTTACTGATGAAATGCTAACTTATGCTAACATAACACAACTCATTTAATACAACCAGATGACAGTTCAGTTATTATTCAGTCTACAAGCATCATTCTGTGATGTTTGAGGCTGTGCCTTGTGGGCTCTGGGACTGGCTTAGAAACAGAATGGCACCATTCTTTTTCAGCATCTGCCATTTGTGTAAATGAGGCCATTATGGAAAAAACTATCAGTGTCTGCCTGCCTTGACACTACATTTTGCATTGCATAAAATTGTAAAGGAATTCTATTGGGTTCCCAACCATTTGCCAAAAAGCAGAATCTTTTAGATCAGCCAGCCAGCTAGCAGTCACCACAAGCTGTGATACAAGCCTGTAAGGACTGTATTTATATAGCACTTTTCAAGTCTTATCAACCACTCAAGGCGCTTTACAATATGAAGCAGCATTCACACACACACACACACACACACACACACACACACACACACACACACACACACACACACACACACACACACACACACACACACACACACACACACACACACACACACACACACACACACACACACACACAGCTTGTCTAAGACTCTTAGACAAGCTGGTAAGAAAAGAAGAAAAACAACATGTCAGCAGACCTTGAGTTAAGTTAGTTTGTCTCTAGATACAGCACATTAAATGACATGAAATTATACTGAATGCAATGTCCTATGTCTACTTGTACTCCTCCTTAATGCTGTTTAAAACAACCATGGAAACCATGTCTGTTACAGTGTTTGTAACTTGCTGCCACTTTTTTACAATACAGCATACATGCAGTACCTGCTGCAGTAGATAGGTCTACGTACACATCACACCAGTGACAGAGGACTAAATGGCTGCTTGTAGCACTATATCCTTCAGAAGTTATCATCACAGCCATACGTCTGTGCGTGTGTGTCCCGAGGAGAAAGTGGCCAGGGTTGGTTAGTCACACTTAGCATGATTAGGAGCAGCTTTCAGACATTCTCCCAGTGTGCCTCTGTGTGGAGATAATAACACCCAGAGGTACAGCCTCAGTTTGGACACCTCTCTGAGCCTGTCAGGTATCTGTATTTGTGGATGTGAGCTCACTGCAAAACATGTCGCTCTCCAGCCTTTAAAGGGCCAGTGCACTGATGTTGTATGTTTTAGCCCATGAACTAGAATCATTTCTATAACTGCATACTGTTTTCCAAAGCATACCATAACTTTATCCTGCCTTCAAAGTGGTACTTATTTTCTGTCATTTCCATAAGCGATAGTGATCAGGCTGCTGACTTAAAACTTGTTTTAAATACAGTACATGAGACATCACAATGAACATTATGTTGCTAGTTGTTAATTAGAGCAAATTTAAGATTTTTGTTGAATCAGAAAAGACATTTCATTCACTAAACAGCTATTCCTGATTTTTTAAACCAACCCTTCAAGTTTACTTCATATCATTTTAACACATCTGTTTGTCTTTAAAGTGGGAGGAGCTATTTCGGGCACCTCTGGTTCTGGAAGTAAACGTCCCACTCATTTTCCCAGAACTTCTCGCTTGGATTGGCATGAAATTCTCATAGTTGAATCATTAGTACAAAAGATGAACAACTGTGTCTGGGACTTTGAGTCAAAGTCGAAGGTAAAAGCTTGAGTACATAAAAACTTTGGACTTTGGGGGAGAAGTTTACTTCAACTTTAAAGGTGCTTATCAGCAAAACGAGATCCAGTCGCCAAGATTAAGCTGTGTTATGTGCACTGTTAATAGTGGGTGGAAGCTAAAGATTGTGCTGTGGAGAAAATGGATTTTTTCTTTTCACTTTCAAATTTTGTGTTAACTATGGAGCAAAAAATGAACTGAAAATCCTTCTTCTCCATAGCAACAGTGGCTGCGACTGGTGGGTTTTGTAGTTTTTATAAACATCCCGTCATGCAGAAATCTGACTTCTCAGACAGAATGCTGAATTAATTAAAACTGCTGGTTGTTGCAGTATCTGGAAAAATCCCGTGTTTTTATGTTAATACTGAGCAGGAGCGTCACCTACACACACTGAGACTCCAAAAGGAATTTCTAACTCTCTCCACATTCACTTTCAGGGTCCTCTCTGCCTGAACTGCAATGACCATCAATCACAAGTCATGACTAGCTAGCAAGCCTGAGGCTAAATAGCCAGCTAGATGGATGGCTACTAACTTTAGCTGACACTAGCCAACATGTTGCAAAGCAAACTATGCCACTATGTGTGTATCACTAATTGCATTTCATGTTCACACATTTGGGATTGATGCTCTAGTACAAACTTCAGAAACATACCGTTAAGATAGCTTAAAGCTTTTCCAGCACTGATGCACAACAGAGTGCTTTCTGCATGTGTTTGGGGGGGGGGGGGGACTTTTTGAGGTATAATCCATGACGTAATTAGAAGAGTATATATTTATATCATAATATAAAATGATCAGATCTCCATTTTCTAAAAAAAAAAGAAAGAAAAAAAAACAGGAAGGAGGGTTGATTCTAGGGCAACTGGTCGACTGTCAGTTGTTGGACTGACTGCTCAGTGACTGTCATTTATCCTTGGCCTCAGGTGACTTTAACGACTCTAACTGCTGTTACAACAGCCAGGACAGCTAACCAACCAGGTGGTATCAATGACCTTGCTCACAACCCCACAGAGGTTAAATACCAGGAACTCCCCACCAGTCAGAGCTGAAGTCACTTCTTGGATGAGAGACAAAGTGTCTTCAACTGTCCCACTTTGCAACACTATAACCCTGATGATGTCATCAGATGGCGTGGGTTTGCAATGTTGACAGAAAGCCTGCGGGGGTCAAGTTTGAAAGTATTTTGGGAAATGTGGGCTCCAGTCAGGGTATCACTGCATCTTCACATTCAATTGTTACTATTCTTTTCATAATCTGCCACTCATGAGATTATGGATTATTACTTCAAGGAAATGCAATATTAAATTCACTCCCTGTAAAAGTATTTCCTCTTGTTATAGTAATTTCATGAAGGAGTCTCTTCTTCCCTGCGTGAATCTCTGACTGCTGTACCAACCTGGTTTACCTTTTGTTTCCGTAGACGGATTTTTCCAAACAAAGAGTTACAGTACAAGATAATGAGTATGTACGACATCCCTGATATTTTCTGCAGTGCAGGCATGTGTGTGTGAACTGTTTCATGTGTGCATATCTATGTGCTTGTGCCTGTGTGTGACCATGGGTGCATGTGCATTAATGAATAGAGTTGTACTGTAGTGTCTTCATAAGACCTGATACACAGAGTGGGTCCCAAGACTCCCAGCTGGAGCAGCTCCATGCTCAACATGAAACAGCAGCTCCCCCGCATGTCTACCCTACTGCAGAGAGTCCCTTCATGTAGCATAATGAATAATGCACATGGAGGAAGGAAAAAAACCCTCACTGCTCCTGTATGTATAATGAAGGTAATGTGTTTGTGCAGTTTGTCTGATTAGGTGAGAGCCTGTCATGTATCTTGTCCCTTAAGGGTGCAGGGGCTGCTCACTTTGATTTCCCTGCACCTGAAAATGATGCAGAAATGATTTTGCAATTGATCCCAGAGTGACTGATGTACAATCAATTGTTGTCATGTCGTTGTTGAGCCCCTCCAGCCTCTGATGGATGACACTGTCGATACCTGTAGTGCCATTCAGGTCTATTGACCTTTCTCTGAGGCATGTTAGCGCCACTTGGCCCGGTCATTATGGCTGTGATCCAGATGCCAGGGGTCGGCATCGAGGGAACCTCTATCTATCACAGGGAGCTGAGAGCTGCTACACTGTGTGGGAAGAGAGATACAAGAGGGTGGATAAACACAGAATGTACTGTACGGATGCTGACATGCAGTAGAGAATGTTTGAACGTTGATACATATTTCATGGTTCAAAAATTGGTACCTGGCCTAAAGAAAGACACATAACTATCTTCCTGGAGCATTGGGTGGATGTCTTCCATTTATAAAAGAAGAAATACCCCAAAGCAACCGGACAGAAGCCTGCACAGAGCCTGAGGAAATGGTTGCCAGCTCAGCATTTGCTGATTAGCAGCCTGTGGTTTGTGTCCATAGCTTGGTCTGTTTTGTCATCCAGCTCCAAACCAACTGGGAAAACCTCTGACAAAAGACCTCTTGGCTCTTAACCAGTACATTCTAAACAGCCATTGTCCATTTCACTTCAGTATTACATGGCTTTTAAAGAAGTAATTGAACATTTTTGGGAAATTGACTCAATTACCTTCTTACAGGAGTAATAATGCAGGGTCAGTTTCAAAGTTCAAAAAGATACCTACCAAACCTCTGACTGTGTAACATGGTTTATATTGTTTTCTTTAATCCATTCCACACCAGTTTATCAAACCTGGTAAACTCACTGTAAAGGAGCAGCTACTGGCTGTTAATTCCCCAGGAAGTATTCAGTTCATGGAACTACCTCTAAAATCATTAATTGTTGTTTTTAATATTCTGTTTCTAAATGCTTACATTAAATCTAGCTATTTTGTGACCAATTTTAATCATAGCATTTTATTTTGATTAGCTGCTGAAGATGCAGCATGTGTTGTTCAGTCAGACTCCTTCTTCATGCCTGTAGCAAAAACAGAAGTTGGACCTGGACCTGCAGTGTGGACCTGAGTACTGGTTTGGGTCAGGCCATTTTTAGGTGTTGCATTTGACAATCTGCAAGACCTTTGCCATAGTATTTCATTTGGGTGAAATCAGCATTGGGTTCATGGGACTCACACACAGTGTGTAAATTCATGCATATCAACACAAAACATGCACTGGTTTAAATACCCCTATTGAAAAAATTGCACGATGACCTGCGATTAACCTCTGAAAATAGTTTTTCAGCAATTATGTATTTGCATGCAAAGTTGGGAGGGGAAAAAAGTTGTTGAAAATCAATTTTATAATGAAAATTGAAATCAAATGGAATCAAAACTGCTTGAAGCACTCAAACAAAAACAAAAAAGAATAAAATTCAAGACTTGTACATGAATACTATTCCTTCTACACAATCATACCAAAAATATGATATCCCTAACCACTCACAGATGACTAACGTTGAATGAATGGTTAACATTGTGCAGTATAATCTGCACAATGAGGGTACAGTATTAAGGTAGCAGCAATGTCATGTACAATGAAGTATACAACTGTACAAGTATGTATCAGTGACTACACTAGAGATTAATATTTTGTATGTTTGGATTTTTATTCATATTCATTCCCTTTTGTATGTTGTCAGATTGAAATGTCTCATTGAAATTCATTCAGTTAAAATACTTTGCATGGAAAACATGTTATCAGTTAAACTTCACCATGCCATCACATTGATCATATCACATTGAACATAACTGGAACATTAGTTTTTAGCAGATGCTGCAACACAGACAGTTCAAGCAAAGCTGAGGCTGGAAATAAAAAAAAGAAAAAGAAAACCCACAAAACACAAATTAGTGAGTACATCTCATTATGTGTACCGCAGTAGTACATATGAGTGGCTCCACAAAATTGTCATGTCTATATGAACTAGTTTGTTGTTTTTAATGTCTTCTATTTTTATTCAGCCGGTGCTCTGTAGCTGTGCTCTTATCAGGTTTCTATCTGCGACGGTAGTGGGAGCTACATTTCTAAATTAAGCCTCATGAATTATTCTTGCACTGCATTGCCTCTTGTTTCTCACTATAATAAAGGCAGGAAGTTTTCTTACAGGAGATTGTTTAGAAGTGGTAAGACCAAAGATGCATCTGCAGATCACACTGCTGTGTGAATAACACCAGACTGTAGAAAGTTTTGTTGCAGTATAAACATCTCACACAACATTCCCAGAAGAATCTAGTTTCCTCCTTCCACCTCCATTATCTTTATTTAAAATCCTTAAAGTAACACTGTTTATCCATCCACATGTATTGTTATGAAGTTATAGTGTGTTCTTTAAAAGACCAGTTTGACTTTGTTGCATATAGTGGTGAGGTTGTGTCACCTCTCCCTATCCAAGCATGTGGGAGAAAATGTGGTGGCTGCAAAACTTGCAAAAAAAACGCGAAGGTCTGTCTCTAGTAGAAGTAGACCTGCTTCCTCTGTAGATAGAAAGAGCTCATTCTTTTCAGAATTCAAATGTGGAGCCCACAATCTGGACAATTACTATTAGCAGGACTTTAATAATTCTGCTATCTGCTGGTCAGTTGGATAATTTAGTTATTTAAATAATTCATTCTAATGAAACAATCATACTCTTAAAAACAGATAAACAAGCCATTAACAGGTGACCTGTGTCTGAGTGGTTCATCTCTGCAAAAAGACTAATTTTGAACTAATTCATTACAATGGAAAAGAGTGTTTTTGGATTCGAGAGGTTGTTTACTTGTTGAGGGCTGCAAAGTACTGCACTCAAAGTACATAAGATGCACAATACAATCTTTGCTGGGAGTGCTTGTCCTTCCTGGCCTCAATTGATGTTTTTATCCAGAAAACTCAAAGGCTGAAGCGCTCTGTGGATCTGTCTATTTATTTGCCCCTTAAGTCTGATTGCATGTTTGGTCCAGTTTGGTGACTTCCTTCCTCATTCTCTGCAGTATCACCTGCTGACGCCAGTGTCTCCACTGGAGATGACCAAATGAAATGTATCAGTACATTTTGAAATTAAATGTTACATGTTTTGTCTTTAAAGTAACTTGCCAGCGGCTCCTTCACATCTCCAAAAATGTTGCTGCAAATTTCCATAAAGGTGTTGTTTGGATAAACTGACCACATTACCACATAAAGTGACATATTTAGAGCCTCTGACGTTGTGCAGTCTGAAGAGACGTAATGCATTGTGGGGCAGCTGAGTATATTCACTAAGCTCATGCAGCATACTGCATACACATACTCTGGTCTTTGCTTTTGTTGTTTTTGTTGTGTGGTGTCTCTCATTGTGCATTTGTAAGAGACGTCTAGGGCCGTGACATCAGTATTTGATGACCTGGGAACGAGAATGGTCTGATTATTCCTGAAATACCTCATTTAACTTTTGTTTCAGTCTGACACAATCCTAATGAAGCAATACTAAGTCTTCCATGATCCCACGATTCAAACTTTGTCATGGTACCTCTATACAGTGGAAGGTGGTAATGTGAGGTGTAAATAGCTCTATTATAATGACTGGTCCTTTCTTCCACACTGACTGTACTGAACAGCTTTTTCTGAAAGCAGAAGTTTCAAGATTGAGAGTAGAACTTGCCCTGTGTGTGCTTTCACTGTCCCTCTTGATTAAACTGTTAGAGTAATTTGTGTGTGACGGTAGCAGACTGTTGGAGCCAAACAAGGAGCAGCTCTCATCCCATTGGAAGCTGCAGCATTTCTTATCTCCCACTCCTGCAACCTGTTATTGAGGCACCACACAACCCCTCAACCCTTACACACAGGAAGCAGCGAGAATAATATTCATATTACAGATTAAAGTTTCACTGTAAGGGTACATGTCGCGACAAGACAAAACTAACTAACTAACTAACTAACTAAGAAAAAGTCCTTCAGTGTGTGCAGGGCAGCATTGTATGTCTTTCAGGGAGAAGATGGCAATGGAGAGTGTAGTTTTACTGGGCAGTGTCCAGGCATTCATGTATGTAATTGTGTGAACACGGCATTCCTGATTAAAATACCTGAATAAATAAAGCTAAAAACAACACGTCACACTCAAGCAAATGTACGGTAATAATGACTCATTTACACTCCACAAATGTATTTGCATTGTTGATGAAAGTGTTTCTGAAAACCAAGATATGATAGAAATAATGTTTACACTTGTGGATGATGCTCCAACTGCAGGTGTTAATATTTATACAGTATCTGCACTGATAACATTCTCATTCACTATGATGATGAAGTGGCATATCCAGTAGTGATATTTGTTTTTTGTACAGCAATGTTTTTTTCCACAGTGATGATGTTTCCTCCATCACTGATGGTTCTATTTGTCCTGATGATTTTCCACTCATGGAGACAGACCTGACAAAACATTTGTACAAGTGTCAATGATGATTTTGGATGCAACAATCCAATTTCTAACCACTAGAAAACACCTTTGGAAACATTGTATAGACTTCATGTTCACCTGTGAGCTTTAAGAGTGGGCCAGCGGATCCCATTCAATTCAAGTCATAGTCCATACTATGAACAGGACACCCAGACACAGATCTTATTTGAATACCATATCCCCATCCTTCTCTCTGCTCTCACCTCTCTTTAGTCTCTACCCTCCTCAGTGGCATACAGCACACCAGCAGGACACTATCTGGTGGTTGTTAATTACAAAGTGTGGTTACAGATCACTTTAATGGGCCTCTGACTGCAGATTAGAGGGTTATGAACACCATTATAACATCGCAGTTTAAAACCCTGTTAAACAGAATTCAGCAGTGAGGACTGATCACACCTCAGCTCCACCCTGCTAATTTTCATTGGCACCCTGAGTCAGACAGCAGCTACCTTGGCATGAGGAGAATTTTGGTGAACAAGGGTAAATTTTCTGCTGGGAATATCCCGGGAAGCCCTTGAAACCTGGGAATTATCCGTTCCAGCTACTGAACCACATTCATAGTGTACAGAGTTCAAGTTTTTTTTCCTTCCCTGTCAACAAGCAGTCTGTCTTTGCAGCAAGGTCAAGTACTTGTCCCACTTATATATTAACACCCTTGTACATCTGTATGAGCAGCGTGACAAAACGTATTGCTGTATTTGATGACCTGGGAAAGAGACTGGGTTTCAGTATTTTTACAATGATCTAGTTGCCATCCAAGATTTTTCAGAATCATCCAGTAACTGCATTCTGTTTGGCTTTAGCTTTTGTTTTTAGTCTACAGCCATGCTAGACACAGCCTTTTGAGCTAAATGCAAACATGCTCACATTGACAATGCTGACATGCTGATGTGTAGCAGATTTAATGTATACCATGGCAGCCAGCATACTAACATATAGTATCCAGGATAACACATATTTAGCACTGCAGTACAGTACAGCTGAGGCTGATGGAAACATGCTTTGTTTCACATGTATTTGTTCATAAATCCAAATAATGGACAAAGGACTTCTGCAGTTATAAAGCTGTATTTGTATACTTTATTGTCCTGTATATCTTGTGGGAACATGATTGTCTGTACCAACTTTCATGGAAATGCATGTCGTGGTTTTCAAGATATTTCTGTCTGAAACGAACATGTTATGTAATGGCAGCACAACATCAAAAGTCATAGGATCACAAAAGGCATTAGGCCTCAACCTCTGTGGACTAGGAATGTCTGTACAATAGGTTTTTGATTTGACTGATATTTAAGGCAGGACCAACCAACCGCTCTGCCACTCAACTGCAACACTGCCATCCCTAAAGCCCTACAACCAGCAGGGCTAATATCTGCTCAATATTGACTTTTAATATTGATGTTTGGCTCAGGGATGTATAATATACCCAAATTGGGTAGTGAGAGCAGTAAGACAATTGAACGATGATGATATAAATAAGTTATTTACAAAGCGCCCCCCCCCCCCATGTTTAGTTATCCATTTGTCCATATGTATAGACTCAAGTACAGTGAACAGGCAGATTTCAAACAATGTGGAATGGGCATATGCAAGGAATTCCCTGCATCTAACTCAGTGTGGAAAAATAGAAAAAGATCAGCAGACAAATACAAATTGACAGTGCTACACTTTGTTATACCATGCTAATTACCCATTTCTCATTAGACTGTTTAATTAATCGTCTCCTGCTGGAAGAGCTACAGAGATGTAACAAACTCATAATCAATGTGTGTCTCTGTTGCAGGGTTAGCGAAACAAACCTCTAAGTCAGCCTGGGTGACACTAAACTACACCACCATGCATCTCTGGAGTGCTGAGGTGGTACCACACCTGCTCCAGACACACTAACTGCAGGCAGGGTTCACCCGATGGCCTCCCAGCTTCACCAAGCCTCAGTTTGCTCAGCGCTCAGTGCACCCTTGGTCCACCGCTGTGATGAAGACTGCCAGCCGTGCCCAGCCTCGCAGCAGTCCTCCACTGGTCCAGATGAGGCGCTACACACCAGGGGTGTATCCTTTCCTGTTCCCATCGATCATCAGCTCCCTGCCGCAGCTGCCACCACCGTCACCGCAGAGGCTACAGATCCAGCAGCCTTCCAGCAGTGGCAGCACACCCTCCCCTGTTGGTGAGTACCTCTGCTGCACCTACACTGATACTGGCTGTATGTGCCTGACCCATTCCAATGTCCGCTATCACTCCATGATTGATAAACCTTATCCAAGTAGTAATGGTGGCCTATACTTGAAAAAAGTGGTGTCAGTGTGTTTGTCCTACAAATTGAGGCACCAGATCAGCAAAGCTGAGGAATTACAGTGTCTCCATTGGACGTTTCCACACCTCAGCATTGCTGTTCAGTGTGAGTACTTAGTGCTAACTTTCATGCTGGAGACGAGTTTCTGTACGGTCACAGCCCTGTGATTTATGTATTAATGGTGTAATCATTCACACAATCATTCCTGAACCATAATCATTTTGCAGTATCCAAACATTATAGAAAGCAAATATCTTAAAAACGTTGCTGTGGGACATAATGCTTGCAGCAGGTGTGGTTTTGATGATTTGGAGACCCCAGGCAAAGGCCAATGTGAGGCCTTTCCCGTTTTACCTTAACACAATCATAGTATTTGGAGGCAGCTCTTTTCAGGTAACAAAGCGACAGAACTAATGGACAGACCCAAATGAGAAATCTAACTTTTCCAACTGAAGCGCTTCAAATGATCACCAGTCATAAATAATCAATCAACTTGAAGAACAGATCAATGATTGATGAGTATGCCATCTGATTTTTCACCCTTGGCTGATCTGCAGATGTTGCCGGTTTTATTTGACTGTTTCTGTGTACAGTGGTGTAGTCTAGTTTATTGTAGTGGGTATGCATACTGTAATTTTATCTTCACATTGTTATGTATATGTATTAAATTTCAATCCAGCAACAGAATAAAACATCAACACAGAGGTGTATAAACAATGCAAACACACGTTAAAGCAAAGAGTGGTGCACAGTGTTTACACACTCCATAGTACACACAAACGCTATGTTGCTGGGTCTGGTACCTGTCTCAGTGTCAG
Organism: Chaetodon trifascialis; assembly: GCF_039877785.1. NCBI lineage: Eukaryota > Metazoa > Chordata > Actinopteri > Chaetodontiformes > Chaetodontidae > Chaetodon > Chaetodon trifascialis. The sequence continues at coordinate 21,583,274 of NC_092072.1, forward strand.
TTGTCTTAGAGCCTTGTGCACTGTGCAGTCAGCAGTTCTGCTCTTGGTTCAACTTCTTTGCTTGACCATTCTCAGTTCAGAATGAAACCAGTCCACTTAGCCTCTGGGTACCAATATAACCAGTCCACTTCTCTGTCCCTCTGCCCTCCTCAGAGTTTTCAGACATTTTGTAACTGAAATAGTCTCTGCAGTCCAAAAACTGCAGAAAGACCTCAGCAGTGTAGCAAACATAGACGTCCCTGCTGGAGGATCTGTCTTGAGCATTTTAACATTTAGCCATTCCCAGCACTGTGTGTGTTGGGTAAGACAGCTAATGTTAGCTAGCTTAGTTTCCTCGACCAAAATTACACCTGTTGTAACATCAGTTACTTGTTGCTCCTCTGTCGTGGAGTATCTGTCTGTTTTATTTAAAAAAAAGAAGAAGAAAAGTCAGTTTAGGCAATCTCTTCTTAAACTGGGCATCTTCCTTCTTCCTCTTTTTCTCTTCAAATGCACTTTGAAAACACTTCCTATTGGAAACGACTGTCTCTGATGGTGCCTTTAATTGCTACGTCATCTGATTTGGTGGAAAACATGCAAGCGTCCTCTGCCATGACTTTGCAAATGCTTGTGCACCTGGAAAACTCTGCAGGTATGTCATTGTGGCTGGTGCACTGACTCAGTGCTCGATCCTTGAAGTTTGAAACACTGTGCTCTACAGCCACACCAACTCCTTCTCCTTCTTGGTGAGTTGGTTGAGTTGCATTGTGGGTAACACAGGCTCCCGGTTTTGACAAGGAAGAAAACTGTGTGGAATAAGGATATATCTCTGCTGCATTGATTTTAAACTGTCAATCTCGAGTCCAGCTATGTTATAGGAGTGGAGTGCTCTTTTAAAGGTGCACCAATTTTACATATCAAGATCAGTCTTTCTGACATGTTTCATATCTGCTGCTTCAATTTTGACTGTTTTTCAACATTCAAGTTTTTATTCTGTCTCCTGTGAGTTCCCTAATTTAATGGAAGTGTAATACTAAATTGCCAGTGTAAATCAGCATGTACAGTACTAGTATCAGAAAGAAAAAACAGATCCATCTCCACAACACTCTTGAAGTGTGAGGTGTTCAGACAGACAGAGAAGGATGATAATGATCTCAATCAATAGTAAGAAATCCAGAAAACTTCATGGCTCCTTGATTATTTCCTCATTGTAAGTGGCCCCCTGTTGTCTCACACCACTGTAGCAATGCTTTTGACACGCCCTGGTTTATGTTGCCAAATCCTGAGCCCTATTGTTTTCAACTTTCAACTCCACATATTTACTCACTCTCGTTCCTTTCCTCCCTCTAGCCTCCCTCCATCACCTTATAATCTGCTCTGACATGAAAACCAGCAGACAGGTTCACCCAGGGGGGATTCCTCTCCCAGTGAAGGGGTTCCTGTGTGCAGCTCTGTGTGCTGCTGAACTCAGAGAGTCCAGAAAGTTTACAGTATAACGTGATATTTTAGCCTTTTTTTGTATAGAGAGAACCAGGCCTTTATTTGAAACAGTCTTAAATTAGAGACAGGAAGGTCCTCACATTTCAAGTCTTCATATTTTAGTAAGAAGCCTCTCTGTTTTCTGATCTGCTCTTATTTTAATTACATGTCTTGATAAATTCATAACATGTACAACTTCTCTTTTCTACTTATGGCATTCATTTTAGTTGATTTATTTTTTCTTATCTGTTTGATTTATTGTTAGTAAAACTCATTAACTCATACACAGTTTCACATCAAAGGCAAACTAACAGTTTTTCAGGTTTTAATCAAGTACAATCAAGTACTTCAACTACTTTCTATCACAGGCTGCAGGCTGCATGTGCACTGGTGTGGCATCTAAACACATTCCTGAGCTTCAAGCAATTTATGTTCTCATAAACAACACATCTCACTTCAATCAAAGAGACAGATGATTGTGTCTTCATATTGCAAGTATACCTAGAGCAGATCCATATAAAATTTCTTTTGTGTTTTAAAATACAGTCAGTTCATCCATTTGAAAGTAAGATGAAGAGAATGTCAATACATTAATATGAACTCACCTTTCTGACTAGTGCAGGACAGAGTGTAGACATGAAATATGCAGAACTATTCATCTAAAAAATAAAAACAATAACAAAAAGTAGATAAAAAGAGTACAGATGCTGTCTTCTCCTTGATCATCCTTTGGCATGTGAAATAGACAAAGGCAGAGACTGTATTTTTCTCAACATTAGAGACAAAAGAATAAATGTGAGGCTGTCTGATACAGATTTGCCTGACTGCGTCTGAACTTTGGACATCAAGAAAAAAACAGATGAAACAAACAATAAGGTAATGAGCGCCGCTGTTGAGTGTGATTTGAGGATTCACACAAATGATCCAGGCCGCGGTAGCGTCCCAAGGGACAAACTCAAACACTCGCTGTTGCTGGGTCAGCGGTCCGGTTTGCCCTGCTTGCTGCATTCTACCTCCACTGGGGGATTTACAAAGGAAGCTGTGTTCTACTGCAAACATCACATACCTCCTGGGGACGTCAGTGGCCCAGTCAACATCACTGAGGGATGCGTGGTTGTGTGTGTGGGGACCTGTATTACTCATATTGTGTGGACATAAATTTGTTTACTGTCACACTGTGGGTTATGGTTTGGGAAAGTCTCCTGGAAATCAATGTAAGTCTGTATAATATCCCCAGAAGTGATGGAAACATGACCCGGTGTGTGTGTGTGTGTGTGTGTGTGTGTGTGTGTGTGTGTGTGTGTGTGTGTGTGTGTGTTTGCATGACAGAGATAAATAGAAGACATAAAGACAAAGGAAACATGATGATCAAGTGAACATAAATTAATACATTAATTCACAGGAATTTTACATTCATTGCATCTATTTCCATAATACGCAGCAAGATTTCTACTCATTTGATTATTTGAAGGCTGATGCCTGTTTTGTTTGTACTTTGGACTGAAAATGCATCTCTGAACAGTATTGGTTTAGAACATTCTCTTTCGTAACACTGGAAAAATAATCAGCGTTAATCTCTTACATCCTAAATGTCTCTTTTTGGACCTTACCAGTAGTTTTGCATGTTTTAGTCAGTTTACTACAAAACACATGTCCTTGCATAACATCACAGCTAACTCTTACTGAAACCATGCTGCTGTGTTTTCCATATTTGAGTTAATTTTTCTGTATTCCAGGCAGCCATTTGTTTCCTTTAATTCCATCATTATGATGCAAAGTATTGCAGATTTTTTAACTCCATCTGTTCTTGTTTCAGTACTGTGATGGATCAAACAACTCAAGCCAGTGTCGAGAGTCTCCATACTTACTTACATGTAAATTAATTTAAGGCATTTAAAAATGAGCAGCAAACATGCAAAGTATACATTATTTATAGTTGCACATTTAGGTTCAGAATTGCACACTGTTATATCACACGAAGCGGCGTTAAACTTTCACAAAAATGTTTTCCATAGTCCAATATCCCATTAACACTGTATCCACTTTGTTTCTGAAATCATTATCTCACTTAAACCCATGCAAGTGAAATATTTTAACCCATGAGGCCATTTTCAGCAAATGGCCCATTAATCCTCAGTGCATACTTACTGTGCATTAATATGTGTCTGTATTATTGTTGACACATTTGCTGATCATACCAACATTATTTTGACCTGTCAAAATTTTAGGTTGTCCTTTTCTAAACACATTTCTGTGTAGCTGATGTTAGCCCCACAGTTCCAGTCTTGACTGGGTTTTAAAGGCATTCAAATGTTGTTCATTCACCATGCTTCAAATCGATTAGCATGACTGATGTATGGCGCTAAAGTGTTCAAATCTGTTCTGAAAGCTGGTACAAAAAGCCTGCCATGTAATATATCCTCACTGCTGCATCCACTGCCTCCCTGATTTCACTCCAAGAACTCCTGTTTCCTGTGCATGCATTTACAGTCTTGGCTAAATGAATCATACCAATGGGAATACGTGTGCACACTTTTGGACACTCATAGTGTTCCACTCAGTTGCACAAACAACAAATGACAAGGCAGTTGTGTGAAGATTGAAAGTTAAAATAAAAGTGAAAATTTGATCTCAAATCATGCCTACTTACCACACACACGCTTGTTGTTGGGTTGTAAGTTACAAAAAAACGAACAACAACAACAACAACAAAAAAGACTAGTTGGAAACAAAATCTAACCCTAACCCAGTACAGGCATCATTAGCATACGCACAAACATGTCAGTGAGCTGGTTAATAGACCCTGTCATTCACACACTTCCATCCTCTTCCCATCTGTCGGATCACCTCCCCACAGTCTCCTCCCGTCTGGCCTTGAGGGGGAAGGGGGAGGGGATACGTGTACTTCCAACCTGTCAGTGTCCTACCTGCTCACAACTACAAAAGATTATCAAAGCCTTCATCTGACGAGATTGTCGACACACTCCTCATCTTATACAGAGATGCTTACGGAAACATTCCTGCCCTATCTCCCAGGAAATGATCCTTTCTGTCTCCTCCTGAAATCCACACAGCAGCATCAACCTGAGCAGAGAGAGCATCGTGTCACCTGCTCTAAACAGACTTGTATTTGAGTCTGCATAAATGCTTTTGCGGTAAAGCTACATCATAGAAAGATGGTGTGTCTTAATGTATGTGTGGTTGTAAGGTTGAGTTCATCCAAATTAAAATGAAAAAAAAAAAAATACTTACCTTCAGTGGCATCTGGTTTTACACAGTTGTAAACAGCATCCCAGTTACTCTGAATGCAAACTGTCCACAGTGAGGTCTGGGTTTTATCCAAACCACTTAAATTGTTAAGTTTAAAAATGCACTCTTTCAATGCTGTGAGCATAAATGAGCATAAATAACATGAGAAAGTTCTGATAAACAGTATGAGAATGGAACAAAAGAAAGGAGCCATATCAGCGTGTGCAGCAGAAAAGAAACTGCTGGTGCGTTACTTCACCCGTCTGTCTGTTCACCCGTCTGTCTGTTCACCCGTCTGTCTGTTCAGCTGTCTGTCTGTTCAGCTGTCTGTCTGTTCACCCGTCTGTCTGTTCACCCGTCTGTCTGTTCAGCTGTCTGTCTGTTCAGCTGTCTGTCTGTTCACCTGTCTGTCTGTTCACCTGTCTGTCTGTTCACCCGTCTGTCTGTTCAGCTGTCTGTCTGTTCACCGTCTGTCTGTTCAGCTGTCTGTCTGTTCACCCGTCTGTCTACTTCACCCGTCTGTCTGTTCACCAGTCTGTCTGTTCACCTGTCTGTCTGTTCCGCTGTGTGTCTGTCTGTCTGCAGCTACAGGATGGCAGCGCTCCAGAGAGCTCCATGTCCAGAGAGGAGACACTCTGCCCTCAGCTGACAGTGTAGAAAACATACATGTAGAGTGTGTATGTTCACAGGCTCACAGGAGTTTACTTTTACACAAATACTTCTACTTGAGTAAAATTTCTTCAATGTAACAGTACATTTACTTGAGATTAATATGCCAGGACTCTTTCAACCTCTGTTTCTACATCATTGAATAAAAGTAATGACCAGATACATTTAGAAGAAAATGAAATAAAAAAGAAAAAAAAAGTAATTTGGGTGAAACAGCCCTTTAATTGAACAACCTCTTGGAATAATTACTGATTTTAAGTCTGATTGAACATGAGCATTGACTGGAGGTCATAGGTAAGCTATCACTTTATCTGCTACCACATCATACATTAAATTCTCAAATAAAAGCTGCTAATCAAATAAACAGGCCCAGCTTTACTTAAAGATTACATCAGATTATACGGTGGCAGTTTGTAGAACAAGATGTTACATCTAGTGATGAAAAGTCATTCAGTCAAGTGGCACCTGCCCATAAAACAAGACAAAGAAGAAGAAGAAGGATGAACATGAGAGGGATGGAGTGCATGCCAAAAAGTCTAAAAGTATCTCACCAAATAAGAGGAGGCACATCCATACTTAATGAAGAGCAGTGTTGGCCATAGTCATGCTTTTGTAAAATATGCAACATGGATTTTAGTGGATTAAACAGAGGCAAAAACGACAAATCTGCCATGCATAAGCTCACCCAAGAGGCGCAGAAACATGCTTCACCAATGACTGTATATATACTGTCTCTGCCATCCATCCATCCATCCATCCATCCATCCATCCATCCATCCATCCATCCATCCATCCATCCATCTTCACAATCACCTTCTTCTACCAACTGTCTCCCTTGCCAGTAGACTCTCTCACTGTTCAGCCTTATCTAAATGTTAGGAGTATGTGCTAAGGGTGGCGGGATGGCCCAGGGAGGGGCGCCGTGACATTTCCCTTACTTTCAAATCCCAGTGCTGACAGGTATGCAGAATGGACATACCAAACACTGAGAGAGCCTTTCACATTTTTCATGAGTTTCACCACCACCGTAGACTCTCCTACATGCTTGGAAAGGGAGGGGTGAGGGGTAGTCAGTTGGTTGTAATCTGTAACCTCACTGCTAGATACCACTAAATCCTACAGACTGGACCTTTAATTAAGGTTTGTCCCCAGTAAGTTAAGTGGTGGTCATATAACAGCTCACATGGTAAAGCATGGTCAGTATAATGCTCATTTCCATAGCAATAATTCCATCTGTGCAACAATAACATCATATCATATTCACAAATTTACAGCTGTGAGTTTCTTGTTTTTAAGAAAAATACATAATTATCAATTAATTTTAATCTCTACCTTGCCATTGCTTTCATTCAGTTTCAATCTGTCAATGAAACTCAACACTTCCTGCAGATGTTTCACATGAAAAGCCCACCGGAAAATGGAGGGATTTAGTCCTGTGAGCAGCTGGAAGTCTTTAACGTGAAATAGTTGTGCAGGAAGTGTTGAGTTTCATTACTGGTAGCTTAAATGGCAAAGCAACTGGAAATAATTAGTGAATGAAAATGAGAGAATGAAATGAGAGAGGAGATAATCCAAGTAACTTTTTTTTGGTTGGCTTTTAATGTGTAGCATCTGCAGGACATGTTGAGTTCAGTAATAGTAACTTCACGCAGAACGAACAAATATCAAAGAAGCAATCTGAATTAATCAGTTAATGAAAACAGTTTTTGTTACAAAGAGAAACTCAGAACAGCAGAGCGCTTAATATGAAATGATGTCTCATAAAAAGACGACTAGAATACAGAATTAAGGCCCTTTCACATAAGGCTTGGCTTTAGGCTGATTATTTCATGTCAATTGAAACAACCATGAATAAAACAATAGAAATGCTCAATTACACAATGCTTGAAACTCAACCCTCCCAGATATATCACTATACTCCAGATATAATGTTTTAAACTCAACACTGCTATATCTACTCATTAAGTGTTTTGCATCTCCTTTGCTTGTTGGACAAATGATACATTTTTTGCTTCAGGGATGGTTGTTTTTTTTAGGATGATCACTAACTGGAGGTCACCTTTTTATCTGCCATCACATCTTACGATAATATGTTGCTGCATGTCACCTACAAAGCTACAACAAAGAGATGATACATGAGCTGAGGGAGCAGTTTCAGACATTCATTGTACAATTACAGAATGAGGAGGTTTGCTGTAAGTGTACTTGCAGTGAAGCCCATCAGTGCAGCAGACAGGCCTGAGAGATGTTACATGAGACTACATGGACATGCACTGTGTGCATTGTTTGCTTTAATGCTGTCGTTGTGCCACTCTAATAACAGAGTGATACAACATGTCTGCACAGCAACCAATGTTAAAAGAGACTCAGCTGTCAGTTTGCTCTCAAACTTGGCAAATGCACACTCACACACCTGCACGTTCATCTCTTTCCCCCATACTTATCCCCTCTTCATTCGCTACATTTGTCTGCAGTGTTCATTTCAAGTCACTGTCTGCCTGGCTGTCTTTCAGTGTTTCCCTGTTGTTATTTTAGAATCCATCGCAAAGTATTTAGGTCACAAGCGGTTTCTTGCCCTGGCAAAGTATGAATAATGCAGACTTCTCTCATTACACCATGTGCTAACCCTCTGGATTGAAAATCAATGTGCACTCAAGTGGCTGGCAAATGAATAGAGCTAACTCGCCAGCCGCTCCGGCAAGAGAAGCGAGGAGAGCGAGGCTCTCGTAGTGTACCCTAAAGGTTTAACAGCATTTCTATTTTAACAGGTACCGAGCCTTTACCAAATACAACACATGTTTCATCTGCTGTCTGCGAGAGGCTGTGTGTCTTCATTCATTGAGGGCTGAATGTGATGAGAACAAGGCTCGTGGAACAAAAAAAGTTTAGGGAAAGGGAAAGATTGGTCATCGACAAAGCATAGAGGAATGTCTGAAACAAGACCATTGTCGGGGCCGTATGACTGATTGAAGAAGGGGCTGCAGCTTTTTTTACCCCCACTGTTTCCAACCTTTCAGTGCACTCCCTCCTACAGTTCAACCATAGTTCACATTGCCAGGAGTCTCCTCACCGCCCGCCCCCACCTTCCCCATGTAGCACTCAGAGAATCCTATGCATACATGCTGCACCAAATTCCACACATAGACCAAAGCAGTGTTTATGACATGATCTACAGTTTGTCAAGGGCTTGGAAAGGTGCCCAAGCTGCTGCAAGCAACAGCGGTTACACACATCAGCCTTGGAGGGGTTTTTTTTTGTAGTCAGGGTTTTTTTATGGGAGAGACCCCCAGACATCTGGCACACATCTGGAGCTGTTTAATGAGAGGCTCAGTCTGCCTGACTCTTAACTTCGAGCCCACCATCAATCCCCTTCATTCTCAAGTTGTCAAGAGACTTCAACCCTCATCTCCTCTCTGGCAAAAGCCAAGCGATGTCGATACATGAATGATAACACTCTGTAAGAGGGGAGGGCAACATTTAAAAATGGAGCAAAACTAATTGGTGAACGCTTCAAATTGGAAATGCATCTTATGGTATTTACTCCCCACAGCAATAAGCAACCTGTGATCCAAGCTGTGTTGATTACAGAGCTTACTGTAGTTTATTGATATGATTTCTGTGGCTTGCACCTGTGGACAGACCATGGGCTTTTCTGCGCCATGTTTGTGTCTCCGAGCCATGAGGATATGCTCGATAACAGGGAAGAGATTGTTGCTGGGACTGAGTCCAAGCTCATTTTAGATTTCTCTTTTGGAAAACAAATTGACTTCTTAGTCAGCAAACAAACTTTTTCAATTCTCAAGGCAATGCTGGTAGAGGTAAATATCCAAATGCACATCTTAACGTATGGCCTCCCCTGCCTGTGGTCACAGTGCATTCTCCATGGTAGCTGCCCATAAATCAAGAAAATGGCTCCTTTTGTATGTTCATTAATAGGCACAACATGCATCCATACAAAACCCCAACTATTCTTTGAATGGACTTTGATTGAAAGCCGGCCTTTTTAACAACGGCATTCTTATTCTTGCCCTGTAGCAGCTTGTCTAGCTGTCCCGGCTCTTATTTATTACCGCTTGAAGATGAGACAATGAAAAAGCAGTTCTCAGAGGTCTGTTTGTATTGAGAGGCCCGCAGCACAAAGCAGCCGGAGAGCATCTCATTGTTCGACAGGGCCAGCAGAGATGCGGCTCGCTTCAAAGATTGCTTCTTTTTTGGTGGAAGTGGGTGGCAAGGGAGTGGAGGAGGGGCTCCGAAACTAACCATGAGGGGTAGATTTCATCACAGGAAGGGATGTGGGGGCAGGGAGAGTCGGGTGGAGCTCGAGATCTAGGAGTCAAACACAGGCCAGCATGAACTCTCCTGCGCTAAATTTGGTTCCCATCTATAGGAAGCTTCACTGCACTCAGGTTTGTACCCAGCAGAGGATGCAAACACTTTGAAATATGGTCAAAGCTTGAGATTTAGATAAATGATCACAGGAAATATATCCTGCTGTTGCAACTGAAGTTTTTATAAGAGCCTTAAGTGGCAATGCAAATACAGTCACAGTAAAATGAGGAGTCCAGTTTTCACATTGTGGTTCCCTTCATTTGATGTGGTCTCAGAAATGGAAAAAGGGGGTGGGAAATGAGTGGTATTCTTAAGCTACCCACAAAGAAGCTATTTAATGTGTGTCAGTGAGTTGTGTGTATGAACCTGCGAATTATGAGGCAGAGAGCCCAAGTCTGCACTCAGAGATAAGTTGGACGGATGTTCACACCCATTCATAGAGCCAATGCGCTTTACTCTGCTAAATGAGCTATGGATACTCCACAACATGCAGCCTGACTCTAAAATACACGGAGAGACAGAAAAACATGGGGGATATCAATGGAAAGGCACACACAGACATGTGAGTGTGTAAACACTCATGTACTCAGCTTTAATTTGTATTTGCAGTTTTGGGCATCATTCCCAACAACAACATTGTACTAGTCAACTTTATTCCTGAAATCTTGGAACATGGCGACATTGCCAAAAGTTTAAAACAAACACCCAGACTGTCCATTGTCAACATTTATTGCATCTCACAAACCAACTTCCTGGTTAAACTCCACTGACCTTACTTACCAAAGTTGTATTCTCACATAATTTTCTTGTGATTATTACCAATATTTTTGATGTGCTTAGTTTCAGTTTCATGTACAAATACACTGGTTTAGATAATCTGGCTAAACTGGTGGCTTGTTACAACCCGTCTGATCCTCTCACCAGATGTGTTTCTTCCCCCATCAGAATTCATTCGAGATATTGCCTCATTGCCAGATCAAAGGGATCATATGGCATACAAACAGAAATGACATTGAAAGAAAAAAAAAAAAAAAATTCTACTGAGCCTCTTTACTTGAAAAGAACATTCATACTAAACAATTCTGCAAGGTTAAAAAGGTTAAATGAGCTATTCCATGATATTTTATAATAAGCTGTATGTCATGAAGACTTTGATTAAGATTCAGGAAAGACTGGGGTTATTGCCAATGAAATAAAATTCTATGAATCCAACACACCCAATGAGTGCACTGCGTACTCTCTTGATTTCATACCTGCTGACACACTGGTCACCTGAAAGCTATGTTTATATAGTATAATAAACACCCCACCTCCACTGCAGCACTGCAGAGTCTGTCCTTGTTATTGTCACTCTCGTCTCACACTGGTTAAGTTATGGTTACGGTTTGGTTAAGACTAAAATATTTTGTTACTGTTAGGGAAATATTTACCTTGTGAGGCAGCTGAAAAAGCATGATCACAAGATCACACAAGATCATCCAAGCAGAGAATCCATCGTACCAGGCCTCACGTTGTGATTCTGTGGCCAAACCACAGTGATGCAATTAGCGTCCTATGAAGAACAACTGGCTGCTATGAGCAGGCGTTGTTTTTGTTGTTGCAACAGTGGTTGCTCCTAAAGGGTTGGCTTAGATTCTCCTATAGCACCAGTTACATCAGAACTGGAAAGTATTTCTTCATTGAAAGAAGAGCAAAGAATGGCACTGAAGTCTTTTCTCCATGGAAAAGATGTTTTTTTTTCTTTCTTGGCTAGAGTCCTACTACAATATATAGTTCATTGTTCTGATTGGTTTAAGGTTCATTGGTTTGTTCTGTGTAACAAATCATTTGGTGTGTCAGGTTTGGAAAATAGCAAAAAGATGATGGTAATGATGAAATGCTTGTTCAAGGTTCAAGGTTCATTTATTTGCCATTCTACAACACAGGGTTGCACAAAAAAATGCAAGTTTCCCCCTTAAGCTGCACATTTTTTATGGTGGAGGATGAGTTGAGGAGTCTCGCACCCTGCGGCAGAGGATACTTCTGTATCACTTACCACACAGCAGCAGGATGAACAGGCTGTGGCTGGGGAGGGGATTCTCTTTTGATATCCTTTGGACCCTGCACAGGCATCTCACCTCACTGAGCTCACCAATGCTTGGGAGATGACCGATGACGATGGTGTCATGCACAAACTTCACAGCAGAGTTTTCTCCATGTTTGCTGGCTGTAGTCAGGGGTGTGCAGCGTGAGGAGGTGAGGGCTGAGTGCACAGCCCTGGGGCCAATGTTCAACACTTGGTTCTGCAGGGTAGAACCATGTTCTCTTGCATGACAGTTGGATGAATTACACACCGATCCACTGCGCCTACCTCCACACCCAAATCCCTTTTCTTTGTCACAGTATAAAAGGCATGTTGCTTACTACATTGGCACTAGACAGTGGAAGATGATGTAAATTGTGGAGATTCCTCCAATGAATGTAATTCATGGGAATACTGGGCTTGATTTATTTTTTAATATTGATCTTTTTGTACTGTCCCTCACAAAAAAGTAAATGCAGAGATCATACGGTATGGCCAGATCATGCAGTATGGTCACATTTGGAAGTGTCAAATGCACTAACAGAGACTCTGAACCTTGTTATCTCTGCTGTGCTGTTATGCTTCAACATACACACCAAGCAGTTTTGTTTGCAGTGTGTCTGCCTCGGTCCAGCCCTTTGTATAGCCACAGTGCTATATATAGCCTCTAGTCACAACTGAGCTTGTAGCTCATCAATTACATTAGGCTGAGCATACTGAGCGAGCATGCAGCTACTGGAAGAATGCTTGTTGGTGTAGTGTTAGGCTGAAGAGATAGCATTATCAGGACTGGAGGGCCATCACATAGAAGCTGCTTTCTTCAATCTCTCCATTTGCTACTTGGCTTCAGGTTCCTGGCCTCCACCAGCATGCACAACCCATGAACAGATCCCTCTAATCGAGTGAGTTTGTCTTGGGGGAAGGCCAGCAGACTGTGGAGCCTTTCTTTTTTTGGTTTAGAGCATGAACAAAAGGTTGTTTATGTGTGGAGGCTGTTCTCTCATAGAGGGATCTGGGTTAGCTGTGTCTGTTTGTGCCGATGCAGGCAGGCAGGCTTTGAAAGGCGCTAAGCCACATACTCCTGGGTTCTGCAAAGCACTGTTAGCAGCACTGTAGAGCTCCAGTGAATGATTAACAACCACTGGATGTATGGAGCTGAGGCAGAAAACAGCAGAGAGAGACAAAAGACCGAGAACAAACAGCTCATTGACAGATTGATGGTTTCACTCGCAACAACATTGTAGTCGACTGGTTCAACATCATTCAAAATAGACGTTAAATTATTTAAAAGAGTAATGACAGACAAGGAAAAGAAATACCAAAGAATGATATATTGACTGGATATTGATTGATTTTGCATGGTACAGAAGTTGTGCAATTTTCATATGTCAGGACAATCTCATAGAGGAAAAACCTTTTTGGGCCATACAAGCTATTTTGTATCTAGGAGATAGTAAGTCCCTTTATTCATCTGTCTTAGTCTCCCTCCGAAGGACTCTCAATGCCTTAGGCAAAAGACTTGACCCGGTGCCCTGAGCTGGCTCATGAATGAGAAAACCTCTGACAGAGAATCTATAAGGCTGTCTGTTACTCCACAGTAGTTTCAGCATGAGCTAGAACCACTAGATTTTGCTTGTTTCCCAACATAGTGACAAACTTTGAATCAAAATGGTTGCAGTGATATTGTGACTATTACCCCTCATGTTTGGGTGCATTTAACTTTGGGGACCTAGGACATGAAGTTTGTTAGTGCTATATGATGAGGTAATACCTCCACAGCCATGTGTTCAAAGAAGGTGCTTGTCAGATCATCAAAGTGCAATAGAAACTCACGCCCAGCACACCTTTCTGATATCGGACTTGAAGGGTTATGTCTAACAATTTTGGCCACTTGATACAGACAATCCAGCAAGCATGACCACATCACGCAGCAGTCGGCCGGCTTTGGACAGGTGTAAAACTTTTCTGACAGTTCATTCTTAACAAAATTACATTAATTCTTGTCTACAACTCCAGAGGCTCCAAATGCTGCACTGTTATATATTAATTGCATCTGACCCGTCTCTATGACCGCAGGCCTTTCACCCTGCTGTCGAGTCTGCCCATTTGGAAAAATTATATACACTTATGAGTTTAAGCATTGTCGGACAACATTATGGACAAAAAAGTTCATAGTATACACCAGCCTGAGTATACACCAGAGAGTTCCAGCAAAAGATCAGATGATGTTTCATTCTATTCCAACTAACTATAATAATAATGTTTGCAATTAGAGAACATATGAATATACTGGAATGACTCATGGGTCAGAATCATAGACTTTACAGTTGCAGACAGTTTGCATCTCTAGTTTAAAATAATACAGTTGGCCGAGGCACAAATGTCCCAGTAAAAATTAAAATAGTGGTCTAATACAGTGGTTCCCAACCTTTCTGGCTTTTGGACCCCTAAAATGAGGCAACGTCTACTGACCAGTCTTCACCAATTATGACCTCAGTGTGAAATAAGGGACGTGAGCACTTCAACCAAATGAAGGATTTTTCCTTAATTTGAATTTTAAGAGACATGGAAAAGAGGAACAAATAAAGTAGTTTACAAGAAAAGGCAACAACTAGGAGAGTCAGAAAATATTTTGTCAAATATTTTCACCTTTCAACGATTATGCACACTTAGGTCATGTGATGATATCTAAAACTGAGCAAAAGGTAACTGACAAACACAGCAAAATGCGTTTGAAAACCTGGAAAAGCTTGTTAGTGGGCTTTCAGTAAATATTATTTTGTCGACTATTGTTCTCAGGCGCAATGATTAACTTTTGACACTCAAAAGAAAAAGAATATATACATATATATTTTTGGTATCTCTTTAATTGTCTCATGACTCATCAGATTTACCTAAGGATCTCTTGGGGGGCCGGATCCATAGGTTGGGAACCAGTGGTCTAACGTACAGTTCCAGTTCAGTATGTCTGAGGCATTTGACAAACTAAATGGTGAAAAAAAAAAAGAGTGACATGAGGAAAATGGAGAGTTATAGGAAAGCAGGAATTCTGGAAGATAGGGAGCCAGAGAGGAGAAGAATGAGCACAGCAGAGGGAGAGGTTCAGAGTGGAGGTGGGGAGGGGATGTTAGCCATCCTTTGGGCAGGGCTGTAGTGTGGGTCACTGTTGGTCCTCAGGAAGGCCCTTCTGCATTCCTGTCCTCTGGGTGACCCCTCCTCTACAGCCGCAAGACTTATTGGAGTAATCAGCCCCTGTCAGCACCTTGGTTATGCTGCATGGACTCAATCCAATAAGTGTGAATGGGACGTGTAATAGCACCTGATGAAAAGTAAGTTTGTTTGCACTAAAAGGAGTCTCTCTGAGTTTTTCCTTTTTCGGCCACTTTTTTTCACTGTGTTTTGCTTTCTCCCCATATCCCTCTGTTTGTATCAGGAATGGGAAACTACTGCACATACAGGGAGGCAGTGGAACAGAAACCCAAGCCTGTTTTTGTAGCAAAAACGTTTGAGGCTGTCATAAATCTTTATACTTGTAAATGTAAAGAATGAAGCATAGTAAAATTGTTGAAAGAGGAGTTTCACAGGAGAAAAAAATTCCAAAAATCCAGTATCACAGTTTTTGTGATGGGAATGCCCATAAAGCTGCTGATGTACGTTATTCTGTCTGTCCAGAGCTCCAGTTGTTTCCATTATTATCATCCGGTCTCTTTCCTGTTGAATATGAAACTTATACTGTAGTCTCATAAGCATTTTGAACTTGTGCATATTCCTTTTCTCCTCAGTTTGTGCCAGTTGTGCGCAAATTTGCATCTAATGTATCTACAATCCTGTGTCTTTCCTTGGATTTTGGGTGCAAAATTGTGTATACTAATCACCTTAATACTGTCATATTCTGAGGTATAATATAAATTTTAATCCCTGGGTACCACTTACACCTTTTCCAACATGTTGTGATGTGAGCTTTACTGGATTTCTACAGTAAAAGAAATGTTTCTTTGAATGTATTCAGTACAACACAGGTTATATTTGCCAATCATTCCATTGCTAATTTTAACATGCCAAGCAAGTGATTAAGCTATACTTTATTGCTCCTGTGGGAAACTTAATTGTCTTTACATAACTACTTGGCCAATAACAAGAGTTCCTGACATAATGTGTGGGTTAACAACATTTGCTATTGTGTTACTGTACTGTGATGTTGGAAGTCTTTTTCTTCAGACTCATGGGGAGAAAACGGCAGCAAAGGAGCATGGCTGAAAAGTATTGATTTTCTGGCACTGCCCTACTTAGATTAAGAAATGCCAATACGAGGATTCCACCCCGACTCTCTGGTTCATGTTGAGTTCACTTGTCATTTTCTATAATTCTGACAAAATCAAGATGCTTAACCGTGATGTAGTTAGCCATGCTCGGTCGCCCAAGGGCTTTCTGATTGAATTAGGCGTCTGTGCTCTGCCATTTGGTACCAGCCTGAAGTATTCCCAACACTTAATGGGGGCAGAAGTTATTTACTGTTCTCAGATTTGAAAAAATGAACAATGCTGCTTTTCATGAATTCAGCAATTAAGAGTCTCTCAGCTTTCTAACAGCTAATGTAACTGTTTACTTTTTCCTAACGAGCCGTGCTGTGACTGCATGTACGCATAATACATCAGCAGATTTCATATGGGATTCAGGTTCTGAGGCACATGTATGCTTGTTTGGCTGAGATTACAGTACAGTATACATACATCTATCTATGTACAGAGTGTGTGTATATACAGATAGAAGGTGATATTGCATAATGAACATGGGCAAATAAATTTTACAAAGTAAAACTGACTCACAGATAACTTGCAGCAAGCAAAACATTTCTCTGTAAGCCATGACAGTGTGACAGTGAACCAACATGAACGATGCCAGGACTCTGAAGGAGCTAAATGGAATTCAGTCAATATTAATTAAGCTTATTACTTATACCTGGGCTTTAGTTAATTCAGAAAATGGTTACGGTCAACACATTTGTAGGAGTTAAGGAGATAAAGGAGTAAACAGAAAGAATCTAAAGATAGCTATCTTTTGTGTAAATCATGTTACTCCTGATTCCAAAAAAGTTTGGACACTGTATAAAACAACTTAAACAGAAGATGATCATTTGTTAATCCTTTTTGAAAAGCCCTCTGTTGAAAACAGTACAAAGACAATACATTTAATGTTTAATTCAGCAGAGTTTTGTAATGTTTATTCTGAATCTGATGCAGCAACGTGTTTCAAACATGTTGGGACAGGAGCAGCTGAAGACTGGGAAAGTTGTGAATGTTCCAAAAACACCTGTTTGGAACATTCCACAGGTAAACAGGTGGATTGGTAACAGCTGATAGTATCATGATTGGGTATGAGAGGAGCATCCTGGAAAGGCTTGGTTATTCATAAGCGAGGATGCAGAGAGGTGAACACATGATTGTATGAAGGAGATTAGTACATGGACTGAGGGACACTTTGACTGTGCAGGCTGATTGCGATTGGCTAAAGACATGTACCACAGTTTGTTTGCAAATGACTTTTTTCACAGCGCCCCAGCTTTTTTGGACTATGGGGTTGTAATTTTTCAGGTGAAATCTGTAGGAAACTTTAGGTGATCACACTGAAACACTAGCAGGCCTAGAATCAAAATTCAGTTATTTAAGTGCAGCATAAAGACTGCAAACAAGGCTGAGCAACGACCACGGCTCAGTTTAAACTTCAAAAATACACCAAGCAACACCTATAAAACTGGCTATTTAACACATTATCCATCCCCCAAGTGCTTCCGTGTAGTGTCTGCGACTGTAGTGTTGGTTGACAGATACAGGCACATGGCACAGGTTTTAAAGTTTCCCTTTAGAGTTTTAAACCTCTATCCATCCTGGAGCTCTTATTCTACCAGCGGGTCCCTGTTTGACACATGCACATGCGCAAGAACACGTGCATTGGCCAGCAAATGGCTTCAACACGAAATTACTCCTGCAACCTCAAATTATTGACTATACATTTCTTTTTCTATATGGCCTGATTGCAGCTTTGTATTTAATGCACAGATGTGAGATTGATATTGGTCTTCTCATCTCAAGCTCAGAAAGAAAGTCAACAAATGCACATCCTAAAATGTTGAGCTATTTCTATAGATGGTTCATGCAACTCACTACAGAAAACTGACTGGACTGCTGCTCTACAGAAGTATACAGTTTTATGCACTATTTGCTGATTATTTTTTTCTGACAGTGATTTTATTTTACTGTTTTTGCATTTAACTATGGTTCTATGTGTGAGTGTGTGAGAGCCAGTGTTTGAGATGGCCATCAATAGAAAGAGAGTGGAGGGAGAGATTAGGCAACTTTGTGTGCTAATCCCTGTGAAATCACGGGCCCCGGGGGTGAGGTGGGGAGATAGGCGAGTGCCTCTCTGATCAGACAGGCTGTGGCTCACCGTGTGAAGCCGCCTGAATGCCCAGTAATCCCTCCCAGAGCCACAGAGAAGCCCGCCTGACTGATGGGCAGCTCACCTCACTGCAAACACCAGGCTTCTGCCCCTAAAACAGTTCATCATGGCCAGGACAGCAAAGACTACAGGCGGGTTAAGGAGGTGAGGGCTGAGGTTATGATTTAGTGGCGAGAGCTGAGGAAAAAGTTGATTTTGCTGTCAGATAGCCACTGGGATTACAGCAGTTTACTTTGCTTTTGTCCAGCTTTCTTTGTAGATGGATTTAAAGCAAAACCTGTCTAATTTTCATAGAAATAGATTAATTACACTTCTTGCACCATCAGTATCTGCGCATTATTTATGTGTTGATCTATTATCGTTAACTGATGTAAAACAGTGGTTCAACCCATATCTGAGCTGTTTTGAAAAACATCATGGAGACCAGAGTGTGCTTGAGATTCAGTAGTTCATACGACATTTGTCATGTTGTCCCACCAGTTTCTCACCTACGCACACTCACACTTACTCAATCACTGCGTCCGACCTAGCAGATTGTCGGTTTTGGAAAGTATAGAAATTATGACACGCACCACTTATTCTGATGTCAGAAAGACGGTCCAACATTTACAATACTGCATACTGACCCTGGTTTTCAACTGTATCTCACAGTCTTCATCAGTGGTTAGAATTTTTTTATTCTTTTGACACCTTGCATCCAGAAGGACTCTCTGAGAAGGACCCATTCTTGGAATTCTAGACTTTTGACTCCTTTTGAGTCTAAGAAGACCCAAATTAAATGCAACTCAATTCCGAAACTTCATTTTGAAATCCCAACTTAAATTTTATGTCTTCCACATTGCATTTGTATCTGCACTGGGTTTTATTATATCCAACCCATCCATTCATCCACCCATTTCTTGCTGCTTATCTGGTTCTTGGTCATGGTGGCAGCAAACTTATCAATGTAGCCCAGACATCTGTCTCCTCATCACCATCCTCCAGCACCTCCTAGGGAATCCCAACTTGTTCCCAGACTAAATAGGATGTGTTCTCCCTCCGTTGTGTTTTGTATCTGTCCCAGTATCCCATCCACAGCGAGCCATCATCCCTCTGATTAGGACATCTTAACCTCAACTGGATCTTTTCAATATGCAGGAGCAGTGGTTCTACTCATTCCAGACATCTGAGCTCCTCACTCTTTTCCTTATCCACAGTAATTTTGCTTCTGTTTCTGATTTACATGTTTCTAAAATCTCGGGCACACTGGAAAGTGACATGGAGAAAGTCACTGGCATGTCCTAGTGAAACAGGTGGTGGTGGAAGCTTGGTGATGTAACATACAGTACATTAATACAATTAATTCAAGGTAACATCTTTCTACCATTGACTTGTGTCTCATGACTGACTGGAAAAATGACATGTCTCATTTTAGAGCAGTTTATCCTCTTGGAATATAAAATTGTGAGACTGCAGTACTCAGAGGTCAGAGGATTGCCCACATCAGATTGGCAGTGAGTTGCTGCCCCAAATGTCCAGGTATGTTAAGGTCTTGTTCAAAAGTGATATTAAGATTCTGTCTGACACTGAGAGGCAGAAAGTTGTACCAGCTGTCTTGGTGAAGCTCCGAAATCTGGCAGGAACTAGAACCAGAATCACTGCCCTCTTTGTCGAATGTGCCAGTTGAGGGTTTACAGGCATCTGATAAGGATGCTTCATAGATATCTCCCTTTGGAGGCTTTCTGGGCATGTCAAACTGAGAGGTGATCCAGGGGCAAACCCAGAACATACTGGAGGGATTACATTGCCCATCTGGCCTGAGAAGGTCTGGGGATCCCCCAGGAAGGGCTGGAGTTTAGGGGAAAAAAAGGACATCTCAGCTGCCTTGCTTGCTGGATCTGGATAACTAACCAAAATGGATGGTGAGTTACAGCTTTTAGCATGGCTTCCTACCATTTATACTGTTTTATTCTGTCCATTTTTTTCAAAGATCAGTCCTGTTGAGAGTTTGCAATTGGTCAATGAATTGGTCAGTGTGGTGCTGGACCTGACCAATAACCAAGACATGATGGGACATCTGTATTTCACACCAGGCTGAAGCCAGGTTATATATATATATATATATATATATATATATATATATATATATATATATATATATATATATATATATATATATATATATATATATAAACAGAATATCACATTCACAAAATTCCACGAAAGCCTGTGCTGTAGTGCAAGCAAAATTGTGTTAGACTGATGATAACATTAACATTACCTGTTAATATGCAGAAAAAATACACACATACATATACACAAACACACACACACACACACACACACACACACACACACACACACACACACACACACACACACACTCATGTGTATGCATGTGGCGACATGCAGATACACACATACACTCACAGATTTGATTGGAAATGAAAATGATCCATCAGCCAGTGTTTTTGCAGGAGACAGAAAAGTAAACAATGGAGGCAGTCACATTAAGACACTTAGACAGAAGTGTAATTACTGCTTCTCCATCGACCCAAATTTCCAGCAGGGGACCCATTGCTGAGGGTACTTAGGCTGTTAGAAGTAAATGAGCTCACTTTATTGCCTTCTAGTTTGTAATGGGTCTCTCTTCCATACCTCTGGCCAGTGGTACACGTCTTTAACCAATCGCAATCAGCCTGCACAGTCAATGTTTATTAGCTATTGTCTTGTACAGAGCAGACAATAATGTGCACTTGACTTGAAATTCCCTGTCATGACCATGGGAGGCTTGGGCTTACAACTTTAACTTAGTATAGTTCAAGCTCCAACTGTGCAGCTGAGAAGTGGAGGTGGTTTATTTCATCAGTGGATACTGTAAATACATACCTGTAAATATAACAACAAAATGCCAGGCTGGAGTAAAGAGAGACAACAGAGAGAAGCTCTGAACAGGTATTGTGATATACTTGCACTCAGCCAGCCCGAGCCCAGCAGGCTAACATGTTAACACTAGTAGCTACGTTAGCTGTGGACCTGTGGGGGTGGCAATGATGGTTGAGCAACCAACTGACAGCCACTAGCTAACTAATACTAAATGTAATGTAATATATATTATCTAGTTTTGGTGTATTTCCATCTGTACTTGCTCTTTGCTGCTGTGACGCTTTAATTTTCCTGCATTCTATCAAAAATGCGCATCTGATCTTGTCCTATCTCTGCTCTTGAAAGCAAACATGAGCTACAAAGATCAGGGGCAAGCTGTAGGTCAGCTAATTAACGAATGATAAATGTGAATCTAAATTGTATTTTGGTGTCAAGGCTCTGTTTTCTGTCACCTCCTGTGAAGCTCAAAGCCAGAAAAAGTGAAAGCAGGGAGAGATCAATACCACTCTGCCATGGTGAACTATGAAGAAACAGAGCCTGCAGGTAGATGGATGTTGGTGGTGGGAAACGACAACCAGTAGCAGCAGAGACTCAGGATGTGGTCTTAAGCCACCAACAAATCTATCTTGCCTACAGCCAGAAACAAGTTCACAGGTTGACACCAACGCTAAACTCCTCAAGTTTCCTCAAGTGAAATTTCTTTTTACATTTATGATCCCTACAAGATGAACTGTACAATTTTGGTGATCCTCTGAGTTTACATGTAGTGTCATCATCAGGTCAAAATGACCAAAAACCTGCAAAACAACATTCCCATCAGCCTCAGCTGTATTCTGCGTTCAGTGCTACCAAGAAAATTTTAGCATGCTGGTGTGCTTAATAACAGTTAGAAAAAGCTGACCTAATACCATAATACATATGAAATGTATATGTGGTATTTCCTTGACCTATGTTATGTGATGTTGTTGTGTGTATTTTCATTATACCAAATGCTGCCAACAATGTCCACATTGAGAGAAATATGGAATTTTATGCAAGCTAGAGGTGAATTTCATTTTGTAGCCTAGTTGCTACATTTTCCAGCAAAACACCAGATGATATGTCAAAGAGTGAGGAGTCTTTTGTTGTTGTTTGAGACACCTCTAGCTGTAGAAATTACATTCTGTACGTTTAACATTGCCATTTTGAGCATGTTAGAGTGTCAGTGTTCAAAGCACCACCAGCATGGCTGTAGACTCTTTATCATCATTTTTCCAACACGCTCAGCCTCTCGTAGAGACTCAAACATTGTTTGAGGCTTGATATAAATATCATGTCTGTGATTTGAATATGAAGTTGAAGTTATGACATGGTTAGTCTAGTTTTAACTAGGTTAGTCTAGTTTTAACTAGACTAACCTGTCAGCACCTGTCAACACCTCTGAACCTCAGTAGTTAACACAGTATATCCTGCTTGATTAACCCTTATATTTCAAATGCCAGGTTATGGTTTTAGCGGGAGTTGGAAGTATGTTATGATTATGCGAGCATGGCGTTTTGAATAGATGCACAGGCATAATGGTACCAAGCCTGGCAACCTCTCTGTAATGACAGAACCTCTTGAATCACCTAGTGAAGTCTTATTTGTATGTTTCTGTTCCTATTAATGGGTCAAACAAACCAGATACAACATGATAACTGTCAAATTTTGGCTTTATTAGTAGGGGTATATTATTTACTTTGGACAGAGCCAGGCTAGTTGTTTAATCCTGCTTCCATTCCCAATGCTAAGATAAGCTAAACACGTCATGCTCACAGTGTATTTAACACACAGACATGACACTGATATCAGTGTTATATGTTGAATGTAACTAGAGTTTGCAAGCAAGTTCATCTTGGTGATTTGTATGGTCATTAATTTAGCTTGGACTACTTTAAAACTTTCAGAAGGAGCAAGCGCTCTGTGTGTCTATAGAAAAGCACAGCTTAATAATGCATAAATGTCCTACTTCTCTCTATATGAAACCCTCCGACAGTCCGCCTTCTTCTGGATCCAGCCTCATGAATTGCTCATTTTTAGTTGTTGTCTCTTGGATTTGCTCATTAAGGAGATCATTTGCGTTTTAATTTTGAGGTTCACAGAACTGCCAGCAGTTTGACCTGCTGAAGACAGCTGAGGATAGAAATGATCGATCTTAAGGTCATTCAGAGAAGCAGCTCAAAGTGCAGCAGTGACAACAACGTGAATCATGAAATTTAAATGGTCCTGTAGTTCACAAGCAGACAAATTCATGGAGGGTGAATAGTCTTATTGACTTATGGTCTTTAACATTTATATACTGTTACTATTACAATGAGTAGCTGCATTGTTTATCATTTCCACAAATACCATAGTTATTGGTGCAATAAATGAATGTTCTCTTTAGTTCTGACAATTATCAGTAACACTTTTATTGGTGTTCTAGTACACCAAATTTTTCACAAACATCACATTGTTGTCATGCTGCTGTATATCACAGAGCAGCTGCTTAATTTTTATGACTCAAAAAAAAAAAAAAAAAAAATACTAAACTACATACTAAATTTAGCACAGGGCTATTTTTCTGTATTACTGTGCATTATAATCCATGTGGAAGTGCATACATGTTTTCCTTATGAAGTGGAATAATTCCCACTGGTTTAAAATGGGCAGGACTAGGTTGGGAAAAGGTCACTTCCATGGACTAATCAGAACTGTGCAGTATCTGAATCAAAATCTGCTTATGTTTGTTGGGTTGTTTGCTTATGCTGACAGACAACTATCAATAAAAGCTGACAAAACAACACCCACACATTCCTGCTAAAGCAGATTAGCTCATTTGTATTATGTCAAAACGTGCTGCTTATTTAGGCATGATTATTGAAAGTTATAGAGAAAAATGTGTCTGTCAAAACTAGGGATGCACGGATACCAATACTGGTATCGGGTATCAAGCTGATACCGGGCATAAGTACTCGTACTCATAAAATTGCCACCGATACCAAGACACTGCTACCACTTCATGGCAGCGCGCGGTTTACAGCAGTTGACTGCAAGGCGGGCAGCGAGGAGTCATCATGATGTCAGCAGTGTGGAAATATTTCTGGGTGAATGAGAGCAACAAAAACAAGGCAGACTGCAACTTATGTACAGCAAAACTTTGAAGAGGAGGAACAAAATCGATGGGTTACAATACAAGCAACTTGATCAAACATCTGAAGTCACAGCACGAGGTGGAGTATAAAGAATTCACGTGCGACAACCAACTTTGCAGCAGATGCTGGCTAGGTGGGAGAA
Source organism: Chaetodon trifascialis (assembly GCF_039877785.1). Lineage (NCBI taxonomy): Eukaryota > Metazoa > Chordata > Actinopteri > Chaetodontiformes > Chaetodontidae > Chaetodon > Chaetodon trifascialis. The sequence goes on from NC_092072.1 coordinate 21,607,656, forward strand.
AATGTCCAGGGACAACCCGCGTGCGGTCAAAATCACGGAAGCTCTGGCCAAGTATATCACCCTGGATGACCAGCCACTGTCCGTGGTAGATAATGTGGGATTCCAGCGTCTTCTCTGTGTACTGGAGCCAAGGTATGAGATCCCGAGCCGTACCCATATCACGGACAGGGTGCTCCCGAAGCTGCGCGATTTCATGAAAAACACATTCACAACCTGTTGCATGATGTTAAAACTTTAAACTTCACTACGGGCATTTGGAGCAGCAGTGTCAAGCCCAATTAAAAACACAGACATACTCAGCCTCAGGTTTATGTTGGCTCTTGAATGAATATGTTGTGTAAGTTTTGACGTGAAATATGTGGCAAAGCTGTTAAAAACACAGACAGAAAGTGACATTTTTGCACTCAGGTTCTTTGGTGATATGTGTGGCAGTGCCTTGTTTAAAGCACTTTTGTTTAATAAATGTCAGACTCAGTATTCACTCAGTATATGATATGAAGTTTCACTGTCACCCATGTACAAGGAAACCTACTGAGGAATGTTGTACAGATGATATGTGAAAAAAAAAATCAGTAAAAAGTAGTAACTTAATGTGTAATGGCATAACTAATCAGTATTGGTATCGGGGAGTACTGAAATGCAAGTACTCATACACTACTCTTACTAGAAAAAAGTGGGATCGATGCATCCCTAGTCAAAACCCAATTTTGAGGGTTGCTAAACCCTCAAAAGTTGACACATTTTATGCAAGTTGACACTTTATCCTGTAGTATCCAAAATGGAGAGGGTTTATCCTCTGGGTAAAATGAATGTGCTAGATATTTTTCAAGGCATTGATTGACATTTTGGGTTGGGTAAAGACACCAAAGAAGCTTGGTGGTGGTGTCTTCAGTGTTCTTAACTTGTTCCTACAGTGATTAAGAGTGATATATTAAGCATGTTTAGATAGAGTTTTGTTGTATGGCTCCCAGTTGACTTTCTTAATGCCAAAATCTTTCTTTGGAAATCCTCTTGGTTTTCCTGAAGGACTGTGTGTAGTGGCACTGGGTATCAATGCTGGTCACCAGCATTGATATTTTTTCTGTGTTGAAGCAGCAATTTTGATCTGATGGTGGCACTAGATGAAAGGTCAAAGGGTCACCAGAACATAAGGATTCATCCTCTGGGGACAAAATTTCACATTTTATTTCTATGTAAATATATTTCATTCATTTTATTTAAGGCCAAAGTGCTGAACAGACATACCATTGAAAATGAAATGAATGAAATTGAAATGATCTTGATACGTCTGCTTGACATTAAACAAAGCAGCTGGATGCTCAGAAATTCCGGAGCACTCACAGCAATGCTTAATAAACCGCCATCTCAATACAGTAAACACACACACACCAGTCTTCTACAAAACAGGCATAATTTGTGGTCAGATGCAAGACAGGAATGGATAATACGAATACGTTCCCTTGAATTAACTGTGCTAATGTGATCTAACTGTAATGTAACTGACGGTGCAAGCAGTCAGTACGTCAATGAGCCTCCAGCAGCAGCAGCAGCTTTCGTGAAGATTAATTTCAGTGTGGCACTTGTGTGTCTGGACATTTCGAGTAGGGAAAAACATAGACGCCTATACTTCTTTATGAGGACAACAACTATGATGCACCAAAGCCAAGACAAAAAAAAAAAAAAAAATGCCATTACAGCATCTTGCATCATCTTTGCTAAGTATATACATGCATACATCTCACCCTCCTTTGACTGCATTAAACACATTCCAAATTCCAAAAGCTCCCCACAGACAGTATCAGAATAATGCTCTGATTATATCCATCATGAACACACAACATGTGTACATAATGATTCTTGTTATGACTCAGTACACTATGAAAAGAATTTCATGTAAGTGCTAAAAGAGGTTTCCAAGGCTACCTTTCTTTCCAAAGAGCTTGAATAGGCTTTGCTCAATCACAGTATGCACCATTTTACAATAATGTAGTAGTTTAGGAGGGGAAATAGCTGTCCATTAGAGATCAACTGAAAGCATTGAGTCAATGTTTTTATTGTTTTTAAATGTATTATTGTCTCTGAGTCCTCCGCTGAGTGAGGAGGAAGGGGACGCTGAGAGCTCTCCTTGGGGTCGGGGGGTCACAGAGAGGTGATGAATTGTAGCACTAGAGCTGATTTCCTATATTGTTATCAGGCAGTGACTAAACCAAACACACACACACAATCAGTGGGAAGACTTCACAGTGCATTCTCCTGACACTTACTGAACCTTTTTTTAATTTTAGTTGGACTTTACAGGTTTTTGACCACTGGTGTTGCTATTGAGTTTCATGTATCCCACTGACTGACTTAGTCTCTGGTGCAACCTTATGCACAGCTGATCATCATAGACGATGCAGGTCATTGTATCACGCTTTGCTCAAAGAAAGAAAGAAAGACAGCCTTTATTGTCACAATTCACACATCATGCAGATTTGGGGGGGGGGGGGGGGGGCTGCACACGACATGCTTCTGTGAAATTATTTCTCCGCATTTATCCCATCCTGGAATGTCCTTCTTCCACGGCAGACCAGGAGCGCCCGGGGACCCAGTTCCTTTCATCATCATTGGTCAGGTGGTGATCTTCTTGCATGTTTTTAGTGGGGGTATTTTTTAAGGAGGATACCCCGGGTGAACACGGGGAGAACATGCAAACTCCACACAGAAAGGCCCCTTTCCTCGAGCAGGCACCGAAGGCATGGTGGAGGACACGCCCCCAGCGCGCACAGCGAGAATCGAACCCGGGACCTTCTAGCTGTGAGGTGACAGTGTTGTCACCGTGCCACCAAGCAGAGAAATATGCTTTTGATTTACATCAGTGAAGACAAAAATGGGGAGAGAATGCAGACACAAAGTAAACAGAAAATAACAAATTAGAAATGGTATTTTCTATGTTTCTTCTTCTAACGTGAGTTTTGGATTGTTGATTTTATAAAATAATTTTTTAATTAGAAGAAAATTCGATCGAAGAAGCCCTCTACCTGTCCCATGACACTGACCATGGTCCACTCACTCGCTTTTTCCTTTAGCTCCTCAATTTTGTCCTCTGATGAAGACCAAGAGATACAGCTGAAACGACCTTCAGTTGAAGATTAATTGCTCCCTTTGGTTATGGCTTTTGCCCATTTTGTTGTGGTTTACTAAAGTAAAAATTATACTGTGTTACTCAGTCTAGTCAGTTGGAGTTGAATGCAAATCCTCACACACACCCCATTTGACGTCCACACTCACACTTTCCTCAGCATCTCAATGTCAAACCACTTCCTGATTTTGTGTATCCTTCACATTATCTTTTCCTGATGGGAAATTGGACTTCTTCTGACTTTCTTTAAAAAAAATAAAATAAAAGTGCTTATTTCACAAACTTTTGGGAGACGCTGTCAAAGTGAGGATATGTAGTCCTGCTATTTTGTGAAAAAACAAAATGTAGTGAACCGGTGATAAATATTTTTTCAGCCCTTTGGGTTTACTTGGTTTGTGATTTTCAGAATAAAGGGTTCCTGTGTTTTCTGTGCCTCTTCAGACTCACTGCCTTATTCTGGCTCGCAGCTTTGTTGAGTCTTACAGAGGAGGAAAAGCTCTTTGAATGATGGTGCCGGACCAGATTACTTAATGAATTTTTTTCTTTCTTGTGTATTTTTCTTGACAGTATTAGGGGTTAATATAGCACACAAGCTTAAGTGCTCCATTTATTGTGGAAGAATGTTAATACTTCTTATACAAGGTCAGTGTTTGTTTTGTAAAAAGAGCCTATTTCAAGTGATCCACTGATTGACTGGTCAGCTTTCACTATTTTGAACATGAGTCAATGCTGTAAACACAGCCTGCTGGGAACAAGCTGTGCCTGCTCACGCTTCTTCATATGCTTTACACAAATAGATTCTAAACATTTTTAAATCTTATACAAATTGTACATATCAATTCATTTTTAATAAGATAAACTATTTCTGAAATGGGAAGGTAGGCTATTTAAATGCTCCCTCACTGTTTGAATATGAAAAATTTATGTTAATGATGCAGACCAAATTTAATCCTAATCTTCAATTTCACTCTGTGTATCATGTTGCTACACAAAGGCATAATTCCAATGAACACTTTGGCATGATACACAACGCGAGTGGAAAATATATTTGCTTCTGCTACACAGCGTCAATTAAATTACCAATAGGCTAAGTGCAAGTGTAACTAAATATAGCTGTTTGAACGGGGTTTGACCCACCGATGAATTGTGAGCACCAAATTCAGCTGTGCTCATAAATATGATATAAATTAAGGATTTCGTTTGAAGAAGAAATAGGAATTAAAAGGGTACCTGAAGTTAGATTAGGTGGTTAAATTATCCACTTAATGTCTGTGTTGAAGCTCAGTACAGAGTGAAAATAGCAGCCACTGCATGTGTGTTGTCCTCGAAGCTGTCAGGCTTTACCCGGCCTTATTAAATGATCAGCTACGGTGTGTATTGTCACAGCCTGGTGAGTTTTGGCAGCGGAGGCCATGAGCTGCAGAGCACTGATGCCAAAAAGCGGCTTATCTTGATGGATGGGTTCATTATCACCTTCTAATTACAGGTGGATTTTCAGGTGTATTCATTACCTGCACTGACCGGGGTTGTGTGTATGTGTGTGTGAGTCCGGGGGTTACTGTTACACCGGCTGAACTGCAGGGGGTCAGCTGGTGTGTGTCAGGGGGGTCCAGGGGTTCCTGTTTCAGCTCTGCTGTAGGCTTTCTGCAATATTCATGAGCTCTCTGGGGATCACTGTGCTGTGCAGTGCTCAGACCGCCTCTCCCTCTCAAACTACCTTTGTTACTACATCAAACACTATCATAAGTGTTAGTGTGCATCTGGCTTTCAGCACACTGACAACTGTGACTGCTCTGTATGTACCATATTTGGTGTATCTGAGACTCCAACTCTATCATCATCATCATCTATCGCTTTCCTCATACATTCATTTTTGAGCAGGTTTCTCACGTGAATTATGAAGCTGATGGTGATACAGTGTTTCTAGATTGAAAATGTCAATATTGGGATCCCCGTTAAAAGATGGACAAAACTGAAAAATCTAAGTACACGTCACATACGTTTTTCCCAAAGACGGTTTCTAATTAATTCTTATCATGCTGATGTATCTTTGAGTGTTAATTTTTCTGATAAGTTTGATGATATAAAAAAGGGGTGTAATGTCATAATTGACAGTAAGCCCTGAACTGCGATTGAGTCAGGCGTGTGTATGGGCGGGACCTCAATACTGCGCCTCCATCCCCCAGTCACTACTGCTCAGACTCCAGCTCCAAATGATGTCACCAGACACATGATGGCAAGGCCTGTATCCAAGATATTTTGCTTTCATTTTTGTATAGTGGGAGGAAGTGGAGACACGTCTTCCATCTTTATTTACAGTCACTGGTCAAAGTTGTTAGCAAACAGTTGCTTATTTGCACATCGAGCAGTTACACTGCAACATTACAATTCATTTTGAGTCTGGTGTCTGGCCACCTGATGAAAGTAACTCCAATATTAATTCTCTTTTAGCTCTGGTTTTGGTCTCTACCAGCTTCTAAGGCAGATATCTGGCTTTTAGCTCCTAAATGCTCCACTATATTCACCAGCTAGTTGCTGTTTGGTGCTGAACAGGTAGTGCACAGTGGGTTTTTAGAGCTTCTTTGCTGAAAATGGCTGCCTGTCATGAGACCAGTAAGAATGAAGCAAAACAATTAAACCTGTTTCCAGATCGGAAAGCTAAGCAGTGAAACAAGTGAAATGCACTATAAAGCAGCAAGTGTGTCAAAATTAAAACCTTTATTCATAGATGAGGTTGGAACACAGACTGGTAAATCAAAAGCTTTGCCTTCTGGCTTAGCTTCCTCATCACCATAACACTTTAGTACAGTGCATGCAGTACTGCTGAAGTCACACCAGTCTGCTTGTTGATCGGGTGCTCCATTTACCCTCCCTCATGAACAAGACCCCAAGATACTGAAACGTCTTCACTTGGAGCAGCAACTCACATCCAAGCTGGAGGGAGCAAGCCACCATTTTCTGGCAGAGAATAGTGGCATGGACTCACTGAGTCTCACCCCAACCGCCTCACATTCAGCTGCAAACTGTCCCAGTATGTGCTGAAGGTCATGATCTAACAAAGCCAACAGAACCACATCATCTGCCAAGAGCAGAGAAGCAATTACCAAGTCCCCAAACAGGATGCTCTCCTCCCTCCTTACCTTGAGATCCTGTCCATGAAAATCACAAATGGACTGTTGACAAAGGGCAACCCTGGTGGAGCGCGGCACCGACTGAGAATATGGAGACAGCTCTTACTCCAGTTACATAAGGATTGGATGCCTCATAGCAATGGCAACAGTACTACATTCTCCTGCAGTACCCTCAACAAAACTCCCCAGGGTGCATGGTTATAAGCCTTCTCCAAGTCCACAAAAAGCATTTCAACTGGATGGGCAAACACCCATGACCCCTCCAGTAACCCTGCAAGGTTAAAGAGCTGGTCCACTGTTCCATGACCAGGATGGAACTTGTATTGCTCCCCCTGAATTTGACAGTCATTTGGAGCCTCCTTTCCAGCTCCCTGGCACGACAACTGGAACACACCCTCAAGCCCCCCTTTAAAAATGGGTACCACCACCAAAGTCTGCCATTCTGCTGAACCTAAGCTCCATGTGATGTTGAAGAGCCTTTTGCATCTCAGGGTGAATCTCATCCACACATGGTACCTGGGGAATTGTTTCCCAGGTACCATTTCCATTTTAAAGCATTAAATACTGTAAATACCTAACTTTTGTTTTTAGCCATTATGCCAAAGGCCGTCCTCTAGGAATGGCTGTTTGTTCTGTTGATCATTTTGTCAGTCGTGCAGTCCACCACTTTTGTCCAGGCTCAAACATCTCAGGGAGTAGGCCTGTTGAATGAAATGTCATGAAATTCTGTACAAACACAATGAAGTCTCACAGAGCCGCTAACTTGGCTGTTACTGGTGCAGTTTCCAATTTCTAACAAAACAATATGAAAATATGTTTCAAATCTCTCAGATGTGTAACATAATGCAGCTCTCAGTTGTTAAATTCTATACTCAGTGCATCCCACACAAATACTGCAAAATACTCCACTTCCACAAACTATGCTGATGTTACTTTTTCTTTTTTTAAAGCCCTAATATACCTGCAACTCGTGCTGGATGTTCAAGCTTTTAGCTATGTTGTAATACAAACCTATTTGAGAGAATATGCTGCACAACTTCGTTCAAGTTATTAAAATATTTAGATTTTTTTTTAGCCATTGTTCAAATGTGTCCCATGCTGACAAGTTGAACCAGTTACAACTTTAACAAAGTCTGTTCTGAAGTACAGAACAAACATTTTCTCTGACTTAGACCACAGGGACTGGTGGTGCATTGGTAGAAGATGTAAATATCATTTTTAGAGACATTGGCCTACAGTTCATTTTTTGACCCAGGGGCCCCCAGAGGATTAATCCAGCCCTGGATGTAGCCTTGACAGCTGGATTTCTATCTACACCCAGAATATCAACCAGTCGTTAATAAATGTATTCTTGTCCCCAGCCGACAGTCATGTGTGGGCCTGGACAGTTAAGTCATAGTAATGAAGGCATTAGAGGTGGCTTAACAGCTTCAAAAGGCAGAATTAGACAGGTCTGACTGCAGGTTTTACAGACATTGCTCAAAGTTTTCACCTCTGTCATACTGCAGATGGGAAACACTGACCAGCTGATATCTGATATCCCATTAAAAGACTCAATTTTCCTGTAATGTATTTTCAGGACAGAAAGTTGTGTTTCAAAAGAATGGGAGCATGCACAGATGGATATCTTATTGTATCATTGTTTGATAAGTTTTGTTCAAATGTCTATCAGACTGTCATGAATATGTTGTACTGTCATTTGGCTACCTATTTTGACTGCAGCTTAACTGAACACAAGCAACACACATTTACAAATGCTAGTAAGTAGAATGAATGTACAAAACAGATGACATGACATGTCATGTCATGGTCCTCACGAGTCATTAAATAGCACCACATGTAATGCCTTATCAGTGCATGGTAATTATTACAATCAGGTGATGATCACATGATATAATGAAAATAATGTGCTGTGTTGAACAGTATAATATTAAAATAATTTTCTGATCATTACATTCAGGGCGGCACGGTGGGGCAGCAGGTAGTGCGCCTGCCTCACAGCAAGAAGGTCGCCAGTTCGATCCCCAGGTCAGGCTGGGCCTTTCTGTGTGAAGTTTTCATGTTCTTCCTGTACATGTGTGGGTTCTCTCCGGGTACTCCTCATTAGGTTAATTGGTGGCTATGAAATTGTCCTTAGGTGTGAGTGTGAATGTTTGTATGTCCCTATATGTTGCCCTGCAATCGACTGGCGACCGGCTCAGGGTGTACCCCGCCTCTCGCCCATTGACCCCACAACCCCGAAAGGGATAGTCGGTATAGGAAATGGATGGATTGATGATTACATTCAAAGAAACTTATCGTTGCTACTAACGGGCTTATCTGATGATAATGCATTCCAGTGTAAGTCATGTGTCAGTGACTTACACTGACACATGAATCAAACTCTACTTTGCTCAAAAGAGGAAATGATGACGTGACAGAGCTACTGTATTTGTATATACTTTCAGTTCATGGAGTTTACAGTCCTAAAACATGAGTCATGTGTTGCAAATTAGTGTGCAGTACCAGCATCACTCTCAGAAACTTTCCCAGCATGTTATCATATTTGCATCATCTGCATCTGGGGCCTGTAAGATTTGCACCTGTTACAACCGCATTTAAACATCCATCCATTTACTATACCGCATATCCCTTTCGGGGTTGCAAGGGGTGCTGGAGCGAGAGGCGGGGTACACCCTGGACCAGTCGCCAGTCGATCTCAGGGCAACACACAACCATTCACACTCACACTCACACTCACACCTAGGCATGTTTTTGGTCTGTGGGAGGAAGCCGGAGTGCCCGGAGAGAACCCAGGCATGCACAGGAAGAACATGCAAACTTCCTTGTTGCTGTGAGGCAGGCGCACTACCTGCTGCGCCACCATGCAGCCGCATTTAAACATATATTATAAAAACAAAACCAATGGTAGCTACAACATGGTGTTATAATGTTTCAACTCATGAAGCACTTATGGCAGCTGCACCACCGTGTGGAGCATGTTGACTTCAACTCAGAAAATATTGTGTCTGCAATGTTAATGATGAAAAGAAAGGCAAATATTGTTTAAGGTAAACTAGAGGTTAGTGCATGAAATGAGGTAGAGTAGGCAGTACACTATAAAAGTGGAGCCTGGTCTCAGTCCCACAGCATCAAATACCACCACTTGTAATTTTGGTGCCTAAATCTAACCAAACTGCAAGCACTAACCATGTGTTAGAAAGGCTTTCTGGCACGAAGGCGTTGTGTGTCACCAGGATGAGAACATGTTGGATAGCCGTCTAATTTTACCATGGATGGGTTTACACTGGAGTTAGCTGAGAGCCTGGCATCTCACACAGATGTTAAAGGGTACCTCGTGCATATTTGATACTCTTGGACTGAGAACAAGTTGGGAAATGAGAAAACTTGAAAAAAATTAATGTGTCAACTTTTAATTGTCACTTCTGTTTATTTACTCGAAGTAGGACAAACTCAAATCTGTACATTGTGCCCACGTGGAATTTTTAACATTTCTAATTGATTTTCAGTTATGGTTATCATGTTTATCAGTGCTGATAGATACTGTATGATGCCCGTGACTGGAGAGCCTAATATATAAAGAGTGCAGGGAGTGGTTGAAGTGGATATTTTCAGCATGGTTTACATTGTTTCAGTTCTGATCTGATGTGTGACTGATCTGAGACATCATAACAGTTCTGAATATAAGAAGTACATGATTCAGCATGACCTGACTTTAAAATGATAAACCTAATATTGAGTTAACAATTAAAAAAGAGTTTATTAATATAATTGATTTTGGGATTCCACAGTGTTCAGCAGTATAAAGTAGCCTGAATGGATTAAATTAAGTTATAAAGACTCAGTTGCTTTGTTACCTGAAATTCATGTCTCTTCTTTAAATTAAGAAAGAATTAACGCAGCCTAACATCTTTTAATTCATATTTATGCCAAAGACAAGAAGTTGGTGTTTTTACATTTTAGAACCTACCAAAAATATAGAGTGAAATATTTTTTAGCCGCTTGCTCTTAAAGTAAATATGTTTTAATCTATTAAAGGGAGTGAACTGCATATGAGACAACAGATTTTTCGTTCACATCAGCAGCAGCAAAGTTATGCACCTTTTGGTCTTTGGTTTTGGACCCTGGACTCCACCACACATGGTCTTTAACCACAACCCACAGTTTAGAGCTTCAGGAGGGTGTTTTCACGACTATCAAATTTGCTCATACCTGGCATCATATTCATGTCTCATTTTTTTTAACACTGGTGTTTCAAGCTCAGAGTAAAAGTAGCCACACCACAGTGAGGAAATAATCCGTATCAATTAAAGGTCCTCAGCCTAAATAGAGGTACAGAAGGATGATCTGCAAAATAGCATGTGCATGACAAGTGGAAGTGCTCACCTCAAAGACACATTAGGTCCCTATGAAATGTTAAGGAGTACCAGTAGCAGAAAACAGAAGTACTCAAATAGTAAAAGTACCTCAAAATTGTATTTAAGTATATTATTGGAGTAAATGTAAAATTCACTATTTAGTATCAAGAAGATAAGGTATAATTAAAAACTGTCTTGCTCACTTTCTGTTCTTCTTCTTATTATGATGTCTTTTTACTCACCAGTATCTCAAAGCCCTATTGACTCCCATTTTATTTATAACTGTGTTAAGGGATAATTGGTGCCTTTTTGTCTTCAAGGTTTTCGTACTGTTATAAAGTCATCCAGAATTCAGGTCAATTAGCATCAGTGCTTATAGCAGTAACACATTTCACACAGGCAATGTCTCCATAGTTTCTTATCCTTCATTTATTTATACTGTAAATATAATAACATAAGAAGATAACATATGTGTTTGGTTCGTATTCTGATCTAAATCTTTTAATTATTGTAATAAACAACAAAAACCACGAACGTCAAAACAAAGTCCAGTTGAGTTCAAACCTTGTGAAACCCTTTCAAATGTCGATCTTGTCATTTTTATCATGACTTTGTGTCATTTCAGCAAAGAGAAAAAACAAACAGGAAGCTCTAGAAATTTCAAAATAAAGTTTTCATTAGTAAAACATTCAGAAGTAATGATTCCTCTGAAATTGCACTTCTCTGACCTCCTGATTGATCACACTGGCCAGATAATAACATGTCAGTCATCAGTCAATGCTGACATGACAGACATGCGGTGAATGAGATAAGATTTTTTCTGTCTTTACTTAAAGTAAAATACTGCTATTTAAGAAATTCTAAATCACTACTATTGATGCTGTACAAGGTCATATATGTCTGCAGCAATGGAGCGTTTCCCTGTCGCTGTGCGTAAAAAGCAGCTCCCTCAGAGAGCACACACTTAGAGCTGTAGTAATACTTCCCCAGCTTCAAATAATAATAATGAAAAAAGTCGTTTCAAATTTTGGGGACCGTCGTGTATTTTGTTCTTTCCAAGAGAGAGAAAAAAAAATCTTTCCACTGTCTTCCCCCTGCGTTTCTCCTCTCCGCCTTGTTCCGCGCTGCGGAGCCGCTGTGATGTCAGCCTGCCTGGGTCATTTGAAGGTCAGCAGCCTCGGAAGGGTTCATACAAAGTTCACTCGCATATATTAGGCAATTCAATCTTTCATTCTCTGTGGCAAAACTAGTTGGAAATGAGCTGCACGGGGGGACGGATAACCCATTCGTCATCGGAGAGGAGAACGTGTGCTTTTAAACGCCGTCCGTGTTATTTTTGATAATAGAAAGGAAAGATCCCTCAGTTCAGGCGGGCTTTGCCGCTGCTGGCTCTGGTGTCCGTAACCGGGACGGAGTGATCCAGAGAAAACACGTCGGGATATTATTGTTATTGTGACTGTTATTATGGAGGAGTCCCGTTCGGACGTCTGTGGCAGCGCGCTGACTGGACACGGTGCGAGAAAATGCCAAATGAGCATTTAGAAGACGTGGTGGAGCATTTTGGTCCGAAATAATTCATGATTCCGGTGCGGGACGAAGGAGAAGAAGAGGAGCGAAATCTTCCGTGCCAAGAAGAAGAGGGCGAAGAGGAGGAGGAGGAGGAGGAAGAGGAGGGGGAGGAGGGGGGAAAACAGCGGAGTTTGATGGAGTTGTGTGCGCTTATGCCGGTGATTTTTATCCATAACGCACAAGACTAGTTGAACGACGCGCCGTCATCATGTTTGACTGCATGGACGTGCTGGCCGTGAGTCCCGGGCAGATGCTGGATTTCTACACGTCCAGCCCGTCCTCCTGCATGCTGCAGGAGAAGGCTCTGAAAGCCTGCATCAGCGGACTGGCGCACAGAGAGTGGCAGCACCGCCGGAGCGCACACTGTAGGTCCAACTTCTCATCATCTGTTATTATTGCTGCTGTTGTGGTTATTACCTCACTCAGAGCTCGAAATGATGATGGGCCAGTGCAGGCTGAGTCCATGATCCACATGATTCACAACAAGTTGCCATAAAGGTCCTGCAGGTCTGATCATTGCTGTAGGACTGATGATGGGATAAAGTCTCTTTTGCTCATTTCAAATCAGACAAATTAGGGAAGTGTCGTAGAAGAATCGTAGGAAGCATAGAACCAGGGCGCATGAATGCGTCACAGGCGCTTCTAAATATCAGGAGAAATAATTTTTAATAGACAGGGGAGATATTTTTAGAGCAGCTGGGTGACATGAGAAATTATTTTCTGATGCTTGTTCTAAAAAAAAAAAAAAAAGTTTGTTTTGATGTTGCACTCAGCAGAAAACTCCTCAGAACCTTCTCCCAAACGTCATATTTCACTCCTACCGTGCGCCCTCATAAATTCTCAGCAGTGGAAGCAGCCCCGACCTGCTGATGTATGGCTTGTCTCAGATCAGTTCAATTCAGAGAGCAGCAGGCTGCAGGAATGCAGAGAGTAAACACAGGCGGCGTTTCCACACCTCCTCCGCGGCCGCACATGACAGGAGGGGCGGCCTGACGAGCTGCGACCTGCGCTCCCTGACACTGATTTAGATAAATGACCCCGCGGACTTTTCAACAAGATTAGCGGGCTGCTATCGGAACATGTCAGCCTCTCGCGTCGTGAATTGGCCGAGGCTGATGGATGGACTGCTGCTAGTTTTTGTCGAGGAGACTAAGTGGATGCTTTAAAGGCAGTTGCATTCCGAGGAATATGCCAGTGATTCCTCCTTTGACGAAAAATTGAGAGAGGAAAAAAAAAAAAAAAAATATTGAGTCAATATTAACATTTATGTGACACTAAAAAATGGAAATCACAAGACAATGAGGACTTCATTTGATCTTGAAATAATCATGATTATTATAATGAGACCAAAAAACAAACTACAATTTAATGACATGTTGTGAAATTAAGATTAGTCCTATGAGAAAAACGCATTAAAATACCTGATTAAAGTCTCATGAAATACCCTCAAATCTATTGTAAAATATGTGTCACCAGCTGCAGATCTGGAGGACTTTAATCCTCTAACCGTGTGCTCATGAGGCACTTGTCAGTGTTTGTTTTTCTCCGTCACCCTGCTGCTGCTCCGTGATTTATCCTCATCTGATAATGACCGGTCTCCAGCTGTCATTCCCCAGGAAGTGTTTGCTCAAGGGCACTCAGTCAAAAGAGGCTCTTATCAGTGGAGGGAAAGTGCAGAGGTGACAGCTGCCACCTTTAACCTGAGCTGCCTCACCCTCCGCTCTGCTGCAGCTCACAGAGGCATCTCATAGTAAAATCTGAGAAATTTTCCTGATAAATTCATCTAGTTTTTGTTTGCCGTTTTAATGTTATTTCCTCTAAAATGTCTGAAAATAGGGGAAAATGCCTATCACAAGTGTCCAGAGGTCGTGGTGGCATCTTTAAATGACATTTGTCCAAGAAACAGGAAGCTGAAACCAGCAAAGTTACAACATTTGTGCTTGGCACATTATGTAAATTGCAGCAGAGGAATTTTCCACTAATAAATTAATCATTTAATCATTTCAGCTTTTCAATAATACGATCAGGAGCTGTATGTAATTTGTGACTTCGTGGTAATCCTGATGTTAAACTTGGTGAGAACGTGCATGCAGATAAAGTGATCGGAAAATAATTTCTCTAACTTCAAAAATGTGTATTTACATCATGTGTGCAGCCAGAGGTCAGGCACAAAAATGCATTTGGAAAACCAGAAACATTTTTAGACTTTTCAGACTAAAGAAAACAGTAATTCTCAGTTTGCTAAGATAGCTCCTCTCTCTCACCATCCAGCTTCTCAGACACACTCCTGTGTCGTAGAGGATCTTTGGCAGGGCTGTGCATGACTGAGGTGCATCCCGTCAGAAAAGTTTGAGCAAACACCAAAGAGAAAGTCTTTCATTTTGTTCTTGTTACCTGGATGCTGCCTGTTCATTGTTCAGGTCGTAGATTTGTGTATTATTTTAAATATTTCAAATCGTGTCAAAGTTACCTTATTTTCATGTTGATTGGTCATAACATCTATAAACATTTTTACCTCAGGTATAGAAACAGAGAAATTTCAGAAAAACATCAATTAAAATGACCGTAATCACTTAAACATATGTTAATGTAACATGAATTTATTATCATCCTTAAAAGGTACAGTTCATTTAAGAATAAGCTGAAATTATTAAAACATAATGAGGACTGTATGAGCCGACTGAGGAGGACAGCAAAAGATTCAGGGTCTGATCAACTCCAGCTGTTTTTTCCTTCTTAAATGACTTCTTTATGGGTCAAACTGTGGAAAGGACCTGTGACTCCATAGGTGGAAACAGTTGTAGAGCAGCTTGTTAATGGTGTGGATTGACTTGACAGAAAAGCTGCTGCTCTTTAACAGGGTCGTGACCAGAATTCTAACAATACTGAGGTCAAGACCAGGTCCCTCCATGCACCCCTCACACCCCCTCAGAACATTTAAACCAGTACCAAAGAGGAATGTTTTTCTTTTCTTTTTTCCTTTTTTGTCTTTACATAAACAATGCTCTCTTCCTCACACTGCCAGGAGTAAAACAGAAACATGTACTTATTTTCTGGCCTAAACATAGACAAAATGAATACTGAGCACTGAAATCAGCCTATAGAATAAACACGTGGTAAATATTAGGATGTAATTACTGTATTAGAAATCCCCCACAGGTTGTTATAAAAAAAAAAAAATTCAAATTCCCACAAAAGTGACGTCCTCGTTCGCAGCTACGGCCCTGCACTGTTTGTCATTAATACTGAAGACGCTGCAGAGCCTGTTTGATTAGATTTTCTTTATTTAGTCATTCAGTCATCCTAGAATTCAGTAAAAGTGAAAGCCTGGATTGTCTCTCAAGGCTTTTAACATATTCAGCATACAATGTTTGGTGTTTATTGCTAAACCAACATAAAGACATTTTCCATAAATAATAGCAGAAGCACTCTAAGCACTCTTTTGATTGGCGATGCAGGACGGCAACCAGAAGCCTTTAACACAAATGTTCACACTGGGCTTTTCCGACAGGACTAATGAAGCACTACGAGGGACAAAAGCAGAAACTGTTGATTTTCTGTCGATGAATTTGTCCTCGGCCCGTAAAGCTGCTCGTTGGCCTTTTGTGCTGTCAGACAGGACACCCCTGCCCTTTTCCTGTTTGAATAAGATGCTGTTTAAATAAGACTTTGATTTGAGAAAGCCTCTCGCAGGGTCATTGAAATGTTGGTTTATTAATTTATTTGTTCAGGATAGTGGAAACCTCCTGGGTGTTAATTAGCCACATTGACAACGAGCCGACCATTAATGCACTTCCTCTTCCAGTTTAGATGTTAATTAAGAATGATCAAGGACCTTCTTTACACAGATAAAATGGGCTTTGTGGCTGAGGAGCCGCTGTGCACGATACCCTCGCTGAATAAAGCCACAAATGAATTTCACATTGAAAGCATCAAGTCATTTTATCTCATCAAAACAAATCCAAAAGCTATCAGACAAATGAGTGGAAATGTGATTGTGCATAAACACCGCTGCTATTGTGACTTAAAAAGACAGAGTGTGATGTTCCAGCGTGATATGTGTTGTACAGCTGATGTGTGTTATGGGATAATTGGGGCCTTTTTGTCTTCAAGGCTGAAGCGCCTCTGATATGGACATGAAAGGCCATTAGCACAGCTTGCACACCAAGCTAATTTAGTGGGCGTGTGAAATGAAAGGCGGATGGGGGGGAATGAAAAGCGATGTACAACAGTGAAAGGAAAGGAGAGCTCTCTGATGCCAGGCATGTTTAATCGACATGATTAGGACAGTGTTAGGGTCCCACCAGGGTTACACTGATACTATGTATCTGCACTGATACTGGCCTGTTAATAATTATCAAAACGCCATGTCTGCCATAGGCTCCTGCTCCACACTGCGACAGAACAGGCATCTCTCCATGTTTCATGTCTTAAAGAATGAATAATTCCAAGACTCATGTTTCATGGAGTCAGAGCTGACGGCTTGAAAAAGCTGCTTTACTCTCTCTATATATTATTTTAATCTGGTTCCAGTGGAGAAGTTAACATTCTCATGATGGTTTAATTGCTGCTTCAGAGGCTTTTCCACCCTCAGAAAAAGAAAACACTTACTTTTTTTTGCCAATTCATGGCAAGTTCATTTGCACAGCACCATTCTGCAGCAAAGCAATTCAAAGAGCTTGATAGAAGACATAAAAGACATGAGGACACGATTCAAAAGAAACAAAAGGCCGTTTTAAAAGATGCATATAAATAGGGCTTCAAATAAGTAAGTAAATAAAATAGAGGGTGAAAATAAACCACAATGGAATCAAACAAAATAATTTAAAAACTCATGCGGTGTAAGATATTAAAAAATAGTACCAGATTAAATTTAAAACACTTAGCAAAATAAAACATTGGATAAATGGTTTAAAGGTCGTTCTAATGTAGTTGTCAGTAGACATGAAGACAATTTTAAATTTATTAATGTTTTAGTTGACAATTATAATTTCTCTTATTAATAATTTTACATTATTCCAATTATCTTTCACTATATTCTCAGTGATTATCTGTTTATACAGCAGCCTCCAACAAACTTCCCTTGTATCTGACATTATCGTGTTAAAAACCTTATATCAAATATTTCTATGCTGATTAGAAATGAGAAACGCAGGACGTAAAGGCATCCTCGATTGAAAAGATATCCAGTTTCAGAGAGAGTAGAGAGTGAATACAGGCATGAACCAGAGCGGCTGACCAGCCCACAGGAAGCCAGTGCTGTGATGTGAGAAATGCACTGATGTGTTCGGCTCTCTTGGTCTCAGTGAGGACTGTGGCAGCAGCGTCCTGAACCAGCTGCAGCTGTCTCAGAGTCCTGTAAAGACATGCTCACACTAGTCAAACCTGCTGAAGAGGAAAGCACGGGCAAGCCCTGCTGAGACATGTCCATTGATGCTTGTTCTATGTTTAGGTGACACTCGGCTGATTTGAATGAAACGGTCAGATACCAAGTGAGAGAGGTGTGTCATATGATGGAGGTTCAGTTTGTCCTCAGCTGCAGAGAAACAGTGAGGAAACCTGGAAAATGTCGTCCTGTCATTAACCGCCTGAAGTCACAGCTTTAAACCAGCTTTGTCTCATAATTTATCATGGACAACTGGTTGCTCATAACAACCCAAACCTTATTTAAAGTCTTTACACCAGTAGAGTAGTGGCAAAACATCCTTTAAAAACTGTCCGTCCAAACACTCACTCATATAAACCGTGTATTTCTGTGTATTTCCTACATATTTCAAAAAGAGATAGTACACTTAAACAAAGCTTGAATGAAATATTTAGCCTGTAATCATGAATCAAAGCCGGCAACAGAGAATACTGCATCATTTTGGTCTTGACTTTGGTCTCTTGAGGATCATTTTAAGTTGTTTTTAACCCTTAAATGGACTTCTTTTATGCACATTAACTTTAATACAGGCTGTTTTATCAAGGTGTAGAGTTAAAGGCTTTGCTCACCAGTGAATGTGAGGCCTGACCACAGATTGAACAGAGTCAGTGTGTAGTTGTAGCTGGTGTCCATGCCTCTAAAATGAGCATTTTTCCAGTGGAGTTTGGTATAATTGCTGTTTCCACACTCGTAAAAATTACCACTAAATACTTCATGTGTTTTGGCATCAAATTATACAATTTTAAGATTGCAAATACCAGCAGGAACACTGTGAAAATAAACAAATCTATCGAGTCTAAAAAATATCAGCCTATGAAAGCAAACATAAAACTGTATTTTCACCCTCATGTTTAAATGATTATTACGATTATCTACATTTCCGTACCTGATTAGAACTCACAGTTCTGTGGGTAGTTTTTATCTATTTGTCCCTGAGCTGAAACACTCTCGTTGCTGAATTAGATTTGCCACACCCATCCCAGAGCTCCCAGCTTCACTTCTTTTCACTGTTTTTAACAGAGCTGACACCAGAATCCAGTTACATCTACAAGTGCTGGCAGGGGGAGAATAAAATTATACCGTCACTGTGCTTCTAAGGCCACGAATTCCTGCGGATTAAACAGAAACCTCTCGTGTTTCAGCCACCTTATTTCTTTCCCCACACTCCTTCCCTGAGCTCTCTCCCTTGCCGTCTGCTTTTATGGCTGTCTTAGTTTCTCGGCCACTTTTTATGAAAGCTTTGAAGTGGCTTGCTTGCACCTGTTGTGTTCGCCGCTGCTGCCGCTGCTGCTTCCCGTCAATGTGTAGTCTGACCTCGGTGCTGCTGTCACCCCGGGGTTGCTGGGAGGTCACACACGGGGTCAAGAGGAGGGGTGAGGGGAGGGTTTGGTCACATGACTGCGTTGGAATCCCTAAACCCAAACACTAGTTACCTAATAAGACCCTGTTGGCACATACAGTAGAATCTAGAACTAAAGTCAGAGTTGGGAGGTTTTTTCTGTCAAATGTGGAATAGATTTGGAAGCCCTGATGAAAAGCAGATCCTCACCTCTCCCCAACACCCTCCTCTTCCATTTCCCCACCAGACATGAAGTCAAATGACTGCTCCTCATTGTTATTTTCTTTTCCTTGAGTGTTTAAAGCTCTCCTAAATATCCCTCTCCGTTAAACGCATTGAAAAGCAGCACAAAGCTGCTTCTAATTTGGTGTACTTTGGGTGAACTTTGACCATTTCCTCTGACTGGGCCTTCTGTATGTGAGCTATGCACGCTGCACTCCTGCAGAGAAAACCTGGAGGAAAAACACTTCCAGACTGGATGGAGCGTCAGCTGAGTGGAGGAGGAAGAGGAGGAGGAGGTGGAGGAGGAGAGGAGCTGGATCCACCTACTGGGAGTAATATTCCTCTAATCCTCCCCGGCTATGCCCACCGCTCCACACCCAAATCACCACAGCTTTCTCCTCAACGCAAACCAAACACACAAATACCCCGAGGAGCTTCAGGAAATGCCTCACTTTCTGCTCCCCCTGCTCTTTTTCTCTGCTGGTTCCCGTTTCTAGGGATCCGCCGTAATTTGTGAGCCTTAATTCAATCACTGCGATTTATGCTTCTTGCTTTCAATTGATTTTTATTTAAATTAAAATTAAGTGTAAGATTTTAAGTGCACCTTTTCACTGATATCTGCAGCAGAAAAGCAGCTTTGTCCTAATTTGGAAAGCGGCATCATTGTGTTAAATTGCCTGTGTGCAGCGACAGACTTTGCTTCAGGTTCTTTGCCATCTGTTGGTCATGTGGACCATGTGGGGAGAGTTTTACATGTCACTGGTTTTCAGACTGGAGGACCTGGATTTCAGAATGTAGCGGATACAATGGATGGATGATGCTGCAGCTCTGCAGATTATCTGTACATTACCTACAAGTAACCTCACATCCTGCCTCACACTGCGCAGCTTGGGCTGAACCAGTGTAAGTGTTCAGGTTTTTCAAGCCGATTGGCACCAACTGTATGTTTTTTGAGGCCATGACCATTTTCTATGGTGTGAGATTTGTGCCTCAGTTCTGAATATGCAGCGGCACATTTTGTGCACAGATTTTTTTTTTGCACACACATGAATTAGAGGAATTATCACACAAAGATAATTTCATTTCAGCAAATAAAGATAAGTGCACAATAATAACTTGTCACTCACACATTTTGGCCAATTTACATGAAGTGCGTTTTGTATTACAATTCAGGTGTCAAGTGGCTATCGTTACTATTAGTAATGACATTGGGCTCATTAAGTTAAGAGATCTGGTAACATCTGGACATTGCTAAAAAGATGGAAACACGAACACTCTGACCGGCTGTAAACAAACCTCCATTAGTCAGAGAGCCCAGGCTGAGTTTGATCTGCATGTACACAGTTTACCTGTGCAAGGACTGATTATCATGGCATTTCTAGTACACTCACTTTTGTAGGATGGGTTCACATTTACTTGATTTAATTGTTCCTGGCCATAAAGTGATCCTTTATAGACGGTCTACAGCAAGAGATGGAGGACAAAATCCCCAGTCCTGCTTCTGTGCAAAAATGATTTCTGAAGTTCAGCTGGAGTTGATCTAAAGCTTCATATAAATTCAGTGACGACCAGAATAAAGGAAATAAACTCAAGTTGTGATAAACCACAATCCAAAAAAGACGTTACAATCACAGGATTGTGGTAATGCTAAATGTAGCCTAATAGCAGCCCAAGCAGGACACAGATGTCCATGAAGTGATTGTGAGGTAATGTTAGTTACTCAGCCATTTCTTGCTGCTGCCATTAGCCACAATAAGCCACTGGTCATATCAGACCAAGTAAAAGCTTTGTTGCTCATGAATTCAAATTTTCATTCACAAGTTAGGTTATATCACTGAATATTGAAACTGTGGTAAATGTCAGTAGTTATGGCTCACGATTGACTTGATCAGATAAAGTCACACCAGTGCCTCTATCTGATCAAGACATGAAGTGATTATCAGACCACATCATAGTGTTATCAGTCAAAACAAATTCAAACTTCAGTGGAAAGTTTTTCATTTCATGTATAGTTTCATCATCTGTGGGTATTTCTGAGCTCATCCCTCACACTGACAGGCTGACACTTAATGAAAGCAAGTATCGGTCCTGTATATCGGTGTGCTTCCTGGTGTCAGTAGGCTCTGTCCCAGTGGACAGGCCAATCAGAGTGGCTGTTTTCTCTAGTCTTTCCCTTCATTCTGCCTGCTGCCTCCAGCAGGGAGTGTGTTTGACCCCAGCGGCAGGTTCAGCCAGAGGCTAAAGGTTCAGCAGCCACGGCAGCCACCGATTTTTCTCATCCTGCTCTTAAGCCAGACTCTAGGTGTGTCTGTCACCAGCCTTTATTCCTCTAATGGAGCTTTCTGTGTATGTTAACATGCAGGGAAGTCGACTCAAAGTTTAATCACGCAGAAAATGGAAAAAGGCTCTCCTACACCTGATAGGGCCTATACACCACCATACAGGTATCCATTGACCGCCCCTTTCTTCCGCCTCCTCCAACACACACACACACAGACACGCACAGACACACACACTCTGAGGGGTGTAATGAATCTACGTTTATGCGTCCCATCTGTCTGCAGGTGGTCACGCTGCCTCCCGGACGCAGCCATGAGTTTCAAATAGGCAGCAGGGCTGAATTGTTGGCGCTGCCTCTCCTCAGTGTGGGACTACCCAGCCGTCACAAATGCTCCAAAGGCATATCAGTAGCAAAAGTATTTTTCCTCTAGATGTATGTTAAAGTGTGGCGCACCACCTGGGGAAAGGCTAATATACATTGTTTTTGTGCTCTAGTAGTCATACATCCTCATCATCGTCTCAGGTGAATACCTTGTTTCACTTATTACATGTTTGACGCAGGACGAGCTGTGATGTGACTGTGTGGTTTCTCTGTGTGAGAGGGGAGAAAGGGATGAACCTCTTCTTTCATCCAAGCATCCATACAAACAATGAACTATGAGGTCAGAGATTTGGATCGAGGATTATCCTTAATCAGTGATAGAGGGGAGCACATGAATAAAGTGCTAGCAGAGCTGCAACGATTGTGAATCACGTAGAGGATATTGTTCTGGTATTAATATTTAAGTTAATAGGTCAGACCTAAAATGATCACATTTATATGTGTTTTAAATTCAGGAATTAAAATAATTACAAATATAAAAAAGTGATTTCCTTTGAATATAGTTTATACATTTTATATAATCTGGATTTTTGGTCCGTCAACATGCAGGGACAGGTATGCTCTACATCACTATCACTTGAGATCTGGCCAACAGACACGTGAGGCCAAGCATGAAGAAAAGTCTATCAGAATGAATCTGGATGTTATGTGGATGAGACTTGAAACAAGTGTGAACATGACCTTTGATCAAATGAACGCAATGAACGACAAAGCATGTTTCTGTTCCTTCAAGTTTTGAAAAAAGTGTTGTTTTGGTCTTGAAACTCCACCTTATGTGTATTAGTTATATGCGTGTGTAGATGCACAAAATGCAACAGGATCTATCGCCTTGTTCAGACTGCCAGCTAAAATCTGTGTTTGGCATATCCAGATTGTATCTGGTTGATTTTAGAAAGTCTGAAAAGCAGTAGAACCACATGAAATGCAGTTTTTGCAAATCGGATCTAAGCTGTATTTGGAGGTGGTTTGAAATGCCATTCCATTTCTACAGATACGTCTCCGTCTGGACGCCGTGGCTGCTCAAATCAGATTTCAAAGTGTCTTCTGCATCACTTGCAATGCAATGCACAACAAATCCAGGGTGACAGGAGTACACTGGAGCATAACCCATGCTGCTACTTGCAGAGCGGTGTAAAGGACAAGACAGACAACAACAGTGCTCTGCATTGTAATGTGACAGTGTGATTGTTTGTTGGATTAGACGAAGGATCTCCATATCTTGCGCTTCCATGTTGGAAAGCCATGAGGTCAGCGTAGGACATGCAACCCATACAGTCAGTCTGTTTCAGACATCGGATTTGAGGAAAAAATCAGATTTGCCTGCAGTCTGAACAAAGTCTATGTTCCTCCTTTCTTCCTGATCAGATGGCTTTGTGTATCAGACCACTGGCTTCCCTCCAATATGGGGTCTCACCATACATCTGCTTTATGTGCAAGCTGCTTCTGACTGCTCTCTGCCAGCGACAGAAGGAAACCATTTGGAGCATTTGGAGCAATGAGATGACCTGACTTCAGTGAAAACAAATGTCTGTCTGTCTGTCTGTCTGTCTGTCTGTCTGTCTGTCTGTCTGTCTGTCTGTCTGTCTGTCTGTCTGTCTGTCCTTATCAATGAAACCAGGTCGCGCTACAGTTGTTTAAAGAAGGGAGAAATAACATGGCTGACTTCCCCTACTGAAGTTGTTTACTCTCAGATGAATACCACTTGAAATTCAGAGCAGCAAACTTTTCTAAATCCTAACACAGCACCATTATGTCAGCTTTATGCAAGTCTACTTAAATATTCCGCAGAACTTTTAAGCACTTGATACAGTCACTGTTTCATAACGAGTCACAGAGACTTCTCCTTGCTGCCCGAAATGCTCCTCAAACCCAGATAAGAGTGAGAATCGATAGATTTATAAATCATCTCATTCTAATTAACCTTGGTGGTCATCTTACTTCCTCATCCCTCATTACAGAGGTAACACTTATCCTCATGCACAGGCCTGTATGTGCCGCAGACATGTTAAGTCTTCCCTCGAGCCACTGAACTTGCCAAACGCAAAGCTACAAATTCAACATGCGCAAAAAGTCACACAGGGTGAATGTAGTGGAAGATTAGATTAAACCGCCAGGGAATTCCATGCAAGGACGAGGGTCCAGTAATTATAAGAGCTTGATCCTTACCATCAGTAATTGAGTTTACTCTGACGAAGTACGGAAGAAAGTAATCTAATCAGCAGAGATGCTGGAGAGACTGTTCTCCATTTTCTATGCAGATAGGTTATGTGCATGTGGAAGCGGTTTGGTCTCTGTGTAGATTCAAAGCGTGGTACATTTTCACTTCAGTGTTAAGTGTGTTATGATTGCTTTGCCTCTACCTTGAAGTACTGTTAGTGCTTTTGTATCAGCAAATCAAGAGCACACCTCCCACAAACACAAGTGTTTAATGTCTCCTACCTGCTCTCTAGGAAGACAGAAAAAATGCATCTGGAAGGACAATCCAACTGTGGCCTTTCACTTATTCTTTCATGTGTCTTTACCAGAAAGCTGCAGCTCAGTTTGTGCCTCAGGAGCAGGTCTCAGGTCCCTTTTCCTGGTCTGTGCTATGAAAAGGTTCAACAGGTTTACAGCCAAGTCTGACCTGGCAGTAAACAATGGGTACTGGGTATACAATAACTCTTAGGTGGGTTTTAGAGATCCTGTATCTCTGCAACACTTAACTGACTAACTGTTGAGTTTGTATTGATACCAGTGATGCTATGGAGTATTGATTGTACAAGTGGGTCCCTGTTTTGTTTGTATCGTGCATGTGCTTAATTACACATACACACCGTCCTCTCACAGGTTTCATGCTATTCCACTGATAAACAGGTGGTGGCGGTAGCATGGAAGAAAACAACGCAATTTATTTCAATAATCAAATTTGCAATTGATTTATGAGAAAGGAACACATTAGTTAGACTTCAAGGATGCACACTGTAGGTTTGGATGAGAAACACTGAAGAAACCTTTGTTCATTGACCAGAAAACTTAACAGGACAGCTGTAGGATAACGTGATAGAAAGAGCCACCAGCAGCTGTGCAGCAGTACTTTCAGTTGAATGCCACAGCATGCTAACACATGCTAGCTTTTTCTAATTAGCAAAGGAGGCTTGAGTGTTAGTTTTGCTAGTATTGGACAAAGTGAAATTAGACAATGTCAACTGATCATGGGGAGGTGTGTCATGGCAATCCATCCAATGTTTGCTCAGATTTCCCTTGGACCATATTTTTAGATCTGCAAACTGAGTGACTGAGTGATCTACTGAGCATGACAATCCCCAGAACCACTAGCATGGCTGAAAACGTTGATGTTGATGGATCAACCTCTGAAGACCAGAGGAGAGTTTAGTTTTATGAACCCAGTAAAACAAAATTTCATGTGATTTCTCGTGTCTCTTTTAGTCCAGCCTATCACAAAGATTTAACAAGAAGTTCCACTAGACTTTGAATATAAGACTACATTTACATTTTATCTCACATTAAACCAGGACAAGTGGGTGTATCTAATGTTAGCACGGAGCTCCTTCTGATTAGTCACAATCCAGTCAACCTACCAGCATCAAACCACACACTTACTACAGTCATGGGCTTTCCTGCAAACTGATTTTGAAGTGTGAAATAGGTGGAGCTCCCCTTTGACATTTAGACTGAACTAACTAATACCATCCAGGAATTTGTGTGAGAAGGTGTCAGGGCCTGTAACATTTTGAGAAAACAACTGCGATGTGGCATTTTTGAATCATGCCTTGTTTCCTGGTTTTGAATGTGAATGTCCTTTTCTAGTTCCAGATGTCTAAATTAATTATTCAGTCATTTGAAAACAAGCCTCTTCATCTTCTGTCTTCTCTTCTCTTCTTCTGTCTGCATTCTGGCAGCCATTGAAACACAGAGCACCAGTTCTGAGGAGCTCGTCCCCAGCCCGCCGTCCCCACCACCCCCTCCCCGAGTCTACAAGCCCTGCTTCGTCTGCCAGGACAAGTCCTCCGGATACCACTATGGTGTCAGTGCTTGTGAAGGCTGCAAGGTAGGACCCCTGTTCCCCTCAGACTGTGTCAGACTAAGTGAACTAAGAAGTGTTCTTCAAGGTTTCTTTGAAGCTTTTTTAAACCAAATTGTGGAGTTCTTTTTATACTGCTGATCTGAAATTGATATGATCACCCAGATTCAGCACAGTCTGAATTATATGTTGAAGGTTTTGTACCAACAATGTACCAAGGTCCTTCCCAGAGTCAGACCATAGAAAACAGACATTGAGCAAAAGCACAGGTATGCCACCTGAAAGATCCAGGAGCTGCATTCAAAAGACAAAATCACCTCTCTTTTGTGAACTTTTGTCTGTTCATCTTTTGAAAGCTGGCCTTTCACAGTGGCCAAGTATTTTGAACTGTTGCTTCACAGTAAGAAGGATTTAAAGAACCTCTCTGTGTGGGTTTGCTTTCCCCATTCATGCATAGTTTTCCTCCAGGGGCTCCCGTTTCCTACAGCTGTTCAAAGACATGCAGGCTATAGGTGAATCAATGATTTTAAACTAGAGCCTGACCAATCAATTTACCTGGTCTGTGTTAGCTTACAGATGTAATGTATCAGTGTGTATGTTCTTAATATGTTGAGTTTAGTATGAAAGTTCATCAGATGAGACTTTGCTTTTGATTCTGTGACCCCACGCTTCAAACGCCATATGTACACCTGTAGTGTTCAGTTGTCAGTCAGCAAGACTAAATGTCTAACATTATTAGCATCCAGTTAGATTTTCAAAATAAAGCTGGCTGAGAACAATAATAAGGACATGGCTGATGTTATGAAGCGATCACAGTTTGGTTAAGTTTAAGCACCAAAACTACTTGATTAGCTTTCAGAAATGATCATGGTTTGGGTTCAAAGTTATTAGTTAGTCATTAGTTATGTACGTTATGACTTTCCACCTCATTTATATTACGTCACCTGACTTCAACAGCACATCAAAACGTTGTGCTACAGGGTTGCCTTCACAAATAATGTTAGAGAGGTACCCCACAATGTCATAGTTTGAAGTGCAGGGCCACTGACCAAGACACCATATTTGATGCGTTGGGAGTGAGAATGGGCTGATCTACCAGATTACACTGTGAGTGTAAATGGCTGTGTTACAGAGGTAATACAGTGCAATGCTACCAAATCATTAAATTAATTACAAAAAGTGCTATTTGAGTTACCATCACAAATGAATACGAGTGTGTTACAAAATAAAAGAAACAGGAAAAAGTGCTTCAATGAAGCGTCACTTCACCGAGTTTGCAAAGAAATCTCACATTGTCTGTGTTTGATTAGTCATGCAGACATGTTTGGTTTTATTTGCACAGGTTTTAAATGCTTTGAGCAACACAAACTTAATTGCATTCATTCTATTTATATTGAGGCAGCTGCAGAAAACATACAAATACAGCAAAACTAAAACTGAGTGGTGTGCTGTTTGGAATATTTGGGTGGACTGTTCCTTTAAAACATGACAGTACCTCCTCTCAGTCACAGTCTGCCATTCTCAAAGGTTCTACTTTTAGAAATTCCTTCCAACATCTGCCCCACCAACACTTGTCTGTCTTCTCCCACTTACAGCAGCTGTTGCTAGGCAACCACTCACACTCCCCGCATGCACATAGATGTACTGTATATAAACAACATTCAATAGGTGATGAATAGGCTGCTAAGTAAACTGTACGATTCAAAGCTTATCTAAATAATTGTGTAACTTTTATATATAAAACAGCTGAAAATGAGAAAGTAAAACTTTGTATGAACAGGAATGGATTACAGTAATACCCTCTTGAGAACTGCACATGTTTTCCTTGCAGACAGCCTGTATAATTCCTTCCCAGGCGATGCCGTTTTCTCCCATGCAGCCAGGCTGCGGTGTGATGTCCTCTCTCCTCCCTGCCTCTGTAATTGAAGCAGTGGTATGCCAGGAATCCTTTGGAGTTTTTGGCCCAGAGGGAGGTGGTGATCGGCTCACTCATTGGGCTCTGGGTCAAACCAAGTTCTCCGCAGACTGCCATGGTGTTTATGTGCCAATATAAGCCTCATCGTAAAGGTCTGTCATGACCTCTGACCTCGCTGCTCTGTCCTTCATTTAAGGGAAACCCTCTAAAAAACGATGGAATGTATCTGCGCTTTTCATGAGTCTAAGTGTGTAGTAGGTTCATAACAGCTTAGTTTTGGCTCAGACATGCTGACAGATAAGTAAAGAATCATCATCACATCACCGGATGACTATGGGATTGAGTACCCTGAGTGCAGATTGTGCTTCGCTAATGACAGATGCAGACAGTGAATAAAGTGAAATCACTGTCAGAGTGCTTCTGAGAATACAGACAACATGGCAGAGTTTCATCCCATCCATCCGCTCTCTCCGCAGAGCGCTGATGTAAAAATAGTTCAATTCATGGCAGAATGGCCCTGATTTTTGTAACATCCTGACTCAAGAGGATTAAGCAGCGGATTATAGTGCTTTTTTTCCCCTGTGTTGTATTTCTGTGTCCATGGCGAAGCCATTGTTGTCTGTGGTGTGAGGGGCAAGCCCCTTCTATTGGATAGATGCAACCAAGCATGCTGTAGAGCAGTAGGCTTTTAGCTAGCAAGAGGAGCCTTTTACTGCCCAGCGAATGTGCCAATTAGAGCCACAAATAGACTCAATGTTGGAGAGAGTGTGTGTGCTTTGTAGCTATGTCAATGCATGAGTGAAGCACTTCTTAAAGACAACACATGCACATTCACATTGGTGCACACATGCAGCTATATAACAACTGCGCACAAGGCCGGTCCCAGCTGTGGAAATAATTGTTTTTCTAATGAGTGTCCAGACCTGTTTTAATTTTTTTCATCTGTCACAGAAACATTTAATCATTAATGAGAATTTGAAACTAATGCAGAGGTTTTCCCAGAAATGGCAGTAATCCAGGTTTATACAAGTAAATGTGATGTTTTAGCCATCAGACACTGGGCACTACTTTCTTTGGTTCGATCGTGGTGTTTTTGAGAGCAGTATGTACTGCATAAATTCCCACTCAGACTCTCAAATAAAATGGCAGACAGTAAATATAGTGCGCTGTATAGTAAACAGGGGATGCTTTCCCTTCAAGATGCCTCCTCGCTTGCACATCTGCTCGGTGAGGACGGAGGAATTCTAGTCACCAAGCAGGATCCATCATCATTTTAGGAGGTAATTACAAATGATGCATGACATCTCGACTGTCGAATATGTGCAGAAATGTGGGAGCAATAAAAACTATGTCTAAGCTATAAATGTTCTGAATAGAATTTAAGTGGTCTTTGAAAGAGCACAGGTAAGTGTGACGTCCTTTGCAGGCTGTGGTTTATATTATTGGACTATAAAGATAGCCTTGACTGTGCAGCTGTATAGGACTGTATAGTGGCTTGTTTTTCCTGAGCGAAGGTCTACTTGGAAGGGAACAAGAGAAAACAGGAAGGAAAGAAACAGCCTTTTGGCTTTGTAAAGAAGAAATAAAGAAAGGTACACAGAAATGTATAATGATAAACATGAATAATGTTAGGGCCACTGTTATTCCTCAATCCACATATACCTTTTCTGATCTACAGTATTGCACATGCGGTCTTATAAATATATTATAATAAGGCTGTTTCCAGTCACTAAGCAGATTCTGATTGAAGTGGTTTACCATCCAGTAAAAGACTTCCACCTAGGGTACACCTGTGGATCCTCCCTGTAAGAGGGGAAAGCATGAAAGCACCCAGAGAATGATTTGAGACACAGCCCAGGACTTTTCACAGAAGACATCTTGACACGTCACAGTCAGGAGAGCATGTTCGAATAATAAAATGAATGATGGCTTCTTCGCTTTTGCATCTTTGGTTTCAAGGTCCTGGTATTGTTAAAGCCGACTCACTAGCCATTGCGCTTCCTGCACTGATGACTAAGAATATCTGCTGTGGACGAGGTCAATATAAGTTAACTTCCATTAGAGCGACACTGGCCATTGACTGTTGAAGTGAATGATTACTTGACTGACAGAAAATCAACCAGCAACATTTTTGGCAATATATTATTTTCTGTGTGTACTATTTCTTTTATAGACCAAATAATTATATGATTTTAATATTTACCTTATATAACTGAATATGCAATATAAATCCTTAATCTATAAAATATCACATATTTGCAATTTTGTAAAACAGAAACAATTAATTGATTATTAAAATGGTTGGTTATTGTTTTTCTCAATCAATGTTCCTGCAGGACACCAAATGTACAAACAACAACAGTAAAACACGCATTAATATAGCAGCCAGTAGTGGCACTTTTAGCAGGGTTTGATTCCAGTATGACTGAGTTAGTGTGTTGCCCGGTGTCGGCAGATTTGCTGCGTGGACAGAGCTGATTTGAATTGTTAAAACAGGGTGCAGGCATATGGGCCTCCAGAAGCACATGCATATGCAACAGATGACAGTTTCATCTGTGCTGACCCAAAGTCAAGAAATCTTCCAAAGTCGATGCAGCCTTCACATTCAGTCACCCTTATACTTCCTGCTGCGTCCTTCTGAACACTCCCGATGAAAGCTCCACAAACTGTCTCAGGTACCATGGGACCATCTTAAAAGATGCCAGAAGGAATCTGATTAAAGTTCCTGTAACTTTAGCTGAGCATGATGTCTGCACTGTTGGCTGACACTGACTCACTCTGCTGTTCATTCCAGTGATGAACACATGAGGGAAAGTCGAAGTAACTTGCGTACTAGTTATATACTGCTGTTATCACTTTGCTCCTAATCAAGCGCACAGAGCTCTCACAGAAGAGGGAACTCATAGTAAAGCAAATTAAGACAAATCAAATTGAGCCACAACATTTCTCTTGGGTAACAGTATTGCTGAAATGTGTTGACAGTGTTGTGTGTGCAAACACACAACACTGTCAACACATTTCAGCAAGAGCTGTTTCTTCACCAGAGTTGTTCTGATAGTAATGCAGCAATGTTTAAAGCCCCTTTCAGACATGCATTTTGGTCCTTAAATGTGCTTGCAATTTTTAGATAGATTGATAGATCAATAGATAGATAATTCATTTGTCTTCCAGAAGGAACTTCTTGTACACAGTACATGCAGACATAGCAACAAATAAATAAGACACACAGAATTCTTCAAAATGCAGGATTTACAGAGACACGTAGGTTACAGGGATCTCACAACAGACACGTAAACATGGATTGACAGTCTACAAACCACCATCTGGATTTCTTGTAGCTTAAGAGGAGGTTACTTATTCAAAGCACATACAGCTGTAGGAACAAAGCTCTTGCTAAAACGAGCCTTTCTGCACATGGGTAGTCTAGCACATGGTTAAATAACAGAAATATTAAAGCCACACTAAGTAATATAAGTAACAGTGAATCAAATGACTTGAAATGTGTAGCTTTTTTATGGTTTTGGTCGACTCACATCTCTCATCAAACTTGTCAGTCAGATACTTTTTATTAAGAGTTGGTGGAGACCAAAAACAGGACTTAAAAAGAGTGGATATTGGACGTTTGTCGAGTGGACAGAAACACTACTCCAAATTAATTATTTACTTTTTTTACAGTTTATATTCCAACTTGTTGACTTAATGATGTCATACCCCTATGCATCAACAACAAGCATGACAGAAAGCAAAAGTAACATTGCTATCAGCTCCACAGTGCAGGATTTAGGGGAGTGACTATAGTAGTGTGGAAGTGGTTTGGTTACAAAAGATCACACGGTAATATGGAAGAAGCGCAACAAGGCTGTAACAACAAAAGGGGGCAATACAGCAAACTTATTTCACTTCTCAAGCGGAAGCACCTGAGGGGAGCTAGAAATCCTGCAAGGAGAGCTCAGCAGCTATTATGAGTTCTAAACCAAGCAGACAAACTACAGTCTTTGGCAGGGTGAACTCTATTTGTCACATCATCAGGAATGTCATTGCAGACATACTCTGAAATATTATGTTAGGGCAATATCACACACTTCAACAGATAGACGAGTGTAGTAAAAAACAATACTTGCTTCACCTCCATTGTACTGAGGTGAAGAGAGAAATCTCAGACAGATATCTTAAAACACTGACAAATAAAACCACAGCTATCTGTATGAGTACATATAAGTGGTGGTAAAGTTAGGGGATAGAATGGATGCAAAACAGTGGAGAAAATGATATCTTAACATTATTTGCATAAGCCCTGAAATGTCCATAAAAGAAAGACGGCTTGAATCTGTACGCGTGTCGCCAGCGCTGACAGGCCTTTAGGGATGAAGACAAAACTTTGCGCCGTGAACACTCCTCCCCCTCTCTCTTTTAGTTGTTGGGTCCTGAGGCGTTGACACAGCAGGATTAGTTTGATGGAACTGGTTTGACAAGCGGGAGACCATAACCTCTCTGAATAAAACACAATTCAGAATGCTCACATTGGAAAAGAAACACTCCTCTCTCTCTGAACCCACAGCCCTCTCAGCTCTTTTTCCACCTCAGGCCCACAGGCAGGGATGGAATGGATGAATAAACTGACCTAGATTCACCTACAAATCTGATTTCTTAACAAACCAGAATCTCTTCAATAGAATGTTTCATTATTCCCAGGAAGCGTTTACCTGACACCGGGGGCCTGACATAAATAATGTGCATGTACAAAAATGATGCATACTCTACCATCCACATAAAAATAGCTTTAATATTTATTTATTTATTTATTTATTTATTTATCTATTTATGCATGTGCATGAAAGGATAGCTCAAGATTATGGGAAATACCTTTGCTTTTACTCTGTCTGAGAGTGGGGTGACAAGTCTGATACCAGTCTCATGTGTTCAGCAGAAAATCTGCCATTTAGGTTGCATGTGCAAGCAGGTTATTAAAACCCATATTGATGGTTATTGTTGGGTGCAGTAATTATCACAGGAGCAGAGGAGGAAGTCGGGTGACGTAGTATAAAGAGCAAGAAGGTCTGCATGTAGTAGAAGGTGGGGTGGATGCATGGGTCAAACAAACACAGGCCTTTCTCACAGTAGGATGTTTTTCATGTCCCATTTTGAGTCTTATTTTGACTTAAGCAGAGTACTTAAAGCTAGAGTAAGTAGTGTATTTTAGAAGCATTTTTTGTTACAATTGTGGAAATTCTCTTTACATGCTGATAGCAAGCAATGAATCAAATGCTATGAAAATGAAAATCTGTTATCTGTGGCTGTTACAGTCCTGTAATTAACCCATACAATCACTTCATTTGGGCCAGATGAAATGATTTGATGGATTTATTACAGGCCTGCAATAAAACTGCTTATGTACCTACGTACCCGTACCCTGTGCCATGCTCGGCAGATGTACTGCTAAAGCTGTAGTGAACTAGTCACACAGGAGTGGAAGAGAAAGAGGTGTTTATATGACGTATGATGATAGGTATGAGGATGTGTTGGCCCAGTGCAGAGCTGTAGTGAGGATGCGATTAGCCTAGCTTAGCATAAAGACTGGGAGGAGGGGGAAACTTGTTATGGACAGCAGGGAAGGTGAGGACCCAGGATGCAGAGTGGTAGTAGAACAGTTTCTTATCAAACACAAACATCTCCAAACGGGAAAAACTGCAGCTCAGGCGGACGATAAACCAAAATCTCAGCTGAAGGAGAATTCAACTCAACAGCGTACTAGGAAGAAAACAAAAATCACCGCTAGGGAGAAAAATGGACACAGACAGACCAAACACAAAAAACCTCAGCCAGGGGAGGACTCAGCGACCGCTGGAAGAGAACAAAAAATCACCGTAAAGGGAAGAAGCACTCAGGCTGGCACAAAAGGTGAACTCAAAAGAGACAACAAGAGGCGACCACAACTTGTCTTCCAGAGAAACGTGGCAGGGACCAGGAGAACTGTCTGTGGCGAGACACAGGCGACACGTGGGAGAATCATCTGGCACCAGAGTAGTGGGTGAGTCCTGATGAGCCCAATTAGAGACAGGTGTGTCCAGCTGCCGCTCACCTCAGAGGAGATCGGCCCCGCCCCTGCCACGCTCCAGCCCGGGGGAAATGGGGGCAGAAATCAGAGCAGCCAGAACACAGCCAGAACAGAAACTGTTAGTTTGTCTCTTAAAAAATACACACACCAACGCACCAAAAGCTCACTAATTAACACTTTGTATATTGCTAAACAAGGCTAACACACACAGATGACAGCGGTATCGATCTTCTCATCAAACCTGATTACTGCACTCTGGCATTGCCACTTCACGGAACAGCTCAGTCAGATGCTTAGCCTATGCCAAGGAATTTTTAGCACATGGTTATAGAATTGAGTCTGGTGGAAAAGGCTCTGCTCTTTGAAAGGGGGTTTCTTTTGGGAGAGCTAATCCCACTTAACAAACACAGCATAGTAATAGTGAGAAGTGTCAGATTATAATGGCTTTGCTGCACATCTACATGAATATGCTTGGGCATTACAAATCAGCTGGTAACCAAGCAGATGATGAATAATCCAGTGATTGTGTAGCAACTGATGAACAGATAATGCCAGAGCGTCTTCGGCCCTCTATACAATTTTGTCACTTCGTGACAAGAACTAAGACAAATGCAACTGTGGATGTGAATGGTGGCTAAATCTGCCACTGACAAAGCTCCGCTCCAGGCTTTTGTTGCAGCTTCTTCTTTTAATCACTATTATTTTACACAGCATATTCAAACATCGTTAAACATTTCATTGTTTCCATTCATTTTCTATTCATAATCAGCCTTGTTTGTCTATACCTCTTCATATACAGCTGACTTTACTAGGCATTTATAAATATATGTTCATATGGATGTGAGACTTGTGAGTGAATGGCGAGGCAAATTGTAAGGCACTTTGGATAAAAGCACCAGTCCATTTACTGCCATTTACTACTGCACTATAAATTTGATCTTGTGTTCAGTACATGGTATTGATGAAATGACTAATAGCTGATAACTAAAGTCTTATATTAACAGCTCATAAAGATCATTGAGGATAACAGGTTGTTAAGACAAAATGAACCCGACTCTTAAGCTTAAAAATAACATTCTAATATCTTTATTCTTTCACTCAGTATAATGAATAATTTCGCGGTGTTAATGTGTTGTTGATGCAGGGGTTCTCTGTTTTGTCAGGGTGTGTTTTGGTTTTGAGATTTCCTGCTGACTAACACAAATACACGACTAAAAATAAAAACTCTTTGGTGTAACAATGCATTATGCAGGAGTTTATAAATCTGGTAACAAGATCGCATATGCATATTTCTGCTTGTGTTGACACACGATACACTGATTTTGAGATCTCCACTGAGATATTTGCAATTGGTTTTATGTATCTGGTCCTGGGTTTTGTACAAATAGTATATGTGTAGCTTCAATCAGTGATAAAATATAGATTCAGTAGTCATTTACATTAAAAAACATTAAAAAATGTTGTTCTTTTCTCAATCTCATGTCGTCATCCTTCCTGTTTATTTCCCACTACGCCCCCGACTACATTTCACAGCAGTGCTTGGCCCAGCAGCACCCTCCTCACATCTCATAAGCCTCCTCCTACCATGTGCTTTTCATATCTTTATTTACTCCCTGCTGTTGCTGCTGTTGCAGGACGGCGATGATGAAGAGCCCAGTTGAGTTGACAGTTTACTGCAGAGATAGAGAGTGAAAAGAGGACATGGATCTGCCGGGCCCTTTCTCTGCCTGCGTTCTGCCTGTCACTGTAATCTATACAGCTCCCCCCGGCGCTAACACACACTCCATAATGTGATTTGTCAACGTTGTACAACATAAAAGAGGCCTGAGCGCTAATAGAGAGAGAAAAATCAAATGGAGAGGGTCAGCGCTATAGAGGTGTGACGGGAAATAGATATGATTGTTGTGCCACGGCATCTTTCTCCTCTCCCTGCAGTGCGAACTGCTGCTCAACCGCTGATACTTGAGTCTTTCAGTCATCAGTAGATGGCCAGTGAAAAGCTGAACAACAGCCAGTTTCTACCCAGAATGGCGCTCAGATATGTTGGCACACAGAAAAAAATACCTGAAAACGCTGTCCAGTAAACAAGTGCCTCCACAAGTTCACAGTTTGCAAAATGAAACTGAAACACCGGCAGAAGGCACAAAGTCAGGTCCGCTTCGCCGATGGGGCGTGGTGGAGCAGACTTTGATATTTTCGTGCACTGCGCTGCTGGCGCATCTACTCCCCCTTCTCCTCTCAGTCCCACCCAGCAGCGCAACTCAGAAGGAGGGAGGGGAGAAGGCGTGGAGTGGGTTTGACACAGCTGAGCACCTCTGTATGCTGTGCGCCTTCCTGCGCGAAAATACCACTGTGCGGGGTGCGCAGCCTGCACTGGGTCAGCGGTGAAATTGAAAGTAGAGCCCATAGTGACAAACCCACAGAGAATTATTACCCTGCTCGTCAGTTCCCCTCAGCTCTACCATGCGTTTCAGTGTCTTTCAGCTCATTGTTTTTGTTGTCTGGCTCACAGTGACAGCTCAGCGGTTGTGGGGAAACCTTACCACTTTAGCAGACTCGTTACGTGTTTGGTTCTAATGCAAATGCAGTACTAGATTATTCTAGCTCGTACTGCCTTTGGGCTGAGGAATACTGACAGAATTTCTAAACCTTTACCCAACCAAACCAAAATAAATGTTTTAAGACCCCAGGAAAACTTGTGACCACTGTGTGGGAGCTAGAAAGACTGTAGGATAAAGGAATAAACATAACCCCCTGAAGAAGTGAGACCTGGAAAAATGTGCTCACTACTGTGACACTGTTACTGTGAGTCCAGACAGGTCAGCAACAGGTCTGGCTCTGTGTGGTGTGTGTTTGTGTGTAAGTGAGCAGAATGGAGGCCTCCCATCGGAGAGCAAAAGAGCTTAAAGATAGCTTCGGATCACTCCGGGGGCCCCTGCCAGGTCTGGGGCCGAAAGACGAGCGCTGAATGGCGAGCGGCAACCTGAAGAATAGAGCCACAGTGGGGCGTCTGTGGAGGACTGGGTGATCTGAAACCTCCTCATTCTCTCCTCCGTTGTCTTTTTATGCCTCTCACTCGGTCTCCGGTTCTCTGTCTCTGCAGCTATTCAGAGCAGGTTGGGTGAGTCACACAGCTCCTCTGTTCTGGCCTCTCAGTAGCTATCTCTCCTTTTTCTTCCTCCTCTTGTTCTCCTCCTCTTTTTTTGCCCTCTCCCTTCTACTTCCCCTGTATTCGCCTCTCAATCTCTGCTGTATCTCCTGGTCCATCTGTGCTCTTCAGGTGCTCGGATGGACAGATAAGCACTGATTGGGTTTCGGGGGGCGGCGTATAGAGGAGGAGGAACAGAAGAGAAGAGTGGGGGTCTGAGAGAGCTTTCCTTCTTTTCCATGTTGTAGCTGTTGACTGTCGCTCTGTTTGTGCTTATCTGTTGAGGGTTCACATTTGCCACAGTAACAGTGCAGGTCTTTGTGCAGGCCAGGCTCCTTTTTGTCCTGTTGTTCTGTTCCTACAGTTGATACAGCAGGTAAACCACAACATTACCGCTGTCCCCATTTTGTTTTTCCAAAACGTCATTTTTAGCTTTGACAAAACCCACTTGGCACAGATGCTCAGTCCTTCATGTGTTCACCGGAGAAAAATTTCTATGTGAAAAGCCTCACAAAAATGTTGTTGATTGAACCCTTTTATCTTGAAATGGTTGAATTGAGAAAAGCTTGATAACTATTACATTTTGACTCCTCCAGACTTCAAGCCATAGCTGAGCATAGGCCTTCAATTAAAGCAAAACTATGTAACTTTGAGAAACATTGCCGTGTTCCAGCTTTTCTTTCAATCAAGGTCATTTATTTGTGATTTTAAAGTACATTGTTACACAATGAAATTCAAGATTTGTTTTGTATTCTATTCCGAGTTTAAATATTTGTATATATGTTATGTGCGTAGCATGAAGGGGCTACAATTTACATTTCAGTAGCAGCAGCTAGCCATTAGCTTATGTTATGCTGGGCTGTTACGTTAACTAATGTTAGCCAACTTCACATCAGCCCATTTGCTGACTTTTCTACTTGTGCTGCTGTTTCACAAGTTTTAGCGTCTGACAAATATGTGAATATTATATGGACATGTTCGATGTTTCCTCTTTACAGTCAAACAATTTGTGGCTACTACTACGTGGCTTTACTTAGCATTATTTTGTGAGAATGTGTTGTTATCTATTGACGATGTGTAAAGCAACTATCTGAGGGAATCTTTATCCTGCATTTGCTTTTTGGCCACAGTGGCCACTGTTTTCAAGAAATTCATAGTTTCACTTAAATGCTAAAGCTGCTCTCCACCAGCTGTGCATTTTGGACACATGGTCTCATGGTTACTTTTGACAATCTACATCAAGGCTATTCAACATGCTTAGGGCCCTGCAGAGACCCATTACCAGCTGAGTGTCTATAGATTTCCAATATCTCTTTTAAAAGCCCCTGGGTGTGTATAATTTTTATGTGATTATGACATCTCTCTAATTATTCTAGAGGTGGAAATACAAAGCAATCTCTGTGTTGCTTTCATTCATCTCAGTGTCCCTGAGTCGGATCCGTGGTGTGTTACTGTCCGTTGTTGATGCTTCGACGGGGGTGCCAAAGTGAGAAATTTTAAGTTGTATAAGAGCTTAAAAACCTAATATATGAACGTACCATACCAAAGTCTTAACCTTAAATTCTCCTTGTGGTGCTTTTACCTTGTCATTAAAATACCAAATTAATATGTACAAAATAAATATATGGACATTTATTTTACAATAATATCACTGGAACTAACCCTTAGGTTTTTGGAGAAAACAAACAAACAAACAAACAAAAAAAACATAATGCTGTATCAAGAGACAGAATAAGGGGTATTTCCACACCCAGGGCTCATAAATTTAGTCTCAGGGGGTCACAAGACTGTTAACAGGATAGAATTTCTGCTGCACAAAAGCAGCTGTTTTGCTGCACGCTAGCACACTGCAGAATGTTTCTTTTATCTATTGATGCCATTCCTTTCTTTTTACAGTGCACCTTTGATGAAAATCCCAAAAATTGGAGTATGGAGTTATGGAGTCAGTGACTTCTTCCTGTTTCATCTCCTAAAACGGGACAAAGATTTTCAAGAGCCTGCTTTGCTCTTTGTCCTCCCTCTCTATTAGTCTATTAGTTTGCTCATTCTCACTCTGCCAGCCCAGTCCCCTTCCTGAACTCTGCCGTGTCTTTCCAGTGAACTGCAGGTGTAAGTAATAGCCTGGACTGGATAAACTGGATAAATATCACCCCACCCCCAACCTACTCTTCACTCTACCTCTCCTCCTCATTTTTCTGGAACCCCCCAGGGTCTCCAGTGTC
The DNA here is from genome assembly GCF_039877785.1 of Chaetodon trifascialis. NCBI lineage: Eukaryota > Metazoa > Chordata > Actinopteri > Chaetodontiformes > Chaetodontidae > Chaetodon > Chaetodon trifascialis. Next base: position 21,646,844 of record NC_092072.1, read on the forward strand.
CTCTCCACTTTCCACGGTAGTGATAAGATGTCGACACGATTAAGAGGGAAAGCTAATCCGCCGCTCTGCCTCTCTCCCCTCGGCTGTACTGAATGTTCAGGCAACACAAAACGCCACAGCCAAGTCCAAAGAGCTGGACTGCCAGTCGATGGCAGAAACAGAGAGAGAGAGAGAGGCAGGGAAAGAGAAAGAGGAGGAGGCCAGGTGGTAGGATTAGGGGGGTGGGGGGTGGGGGGTGGGGGGTGATAGGGGTTGGATTGTGGCTAAATAATTAATGGGCAGCACTTTCGTTTTTTAATCTGTAAATGAGAAGGCCTAAGATGGCGGGGCCGTCGCTCTGACACCCTATACCTGGCCCATTAAGATAACAAGATGTTGGATAATGATCTTGGTTAAGGTGCAGTTTATCAGTCCAGGGGGAAGTGGCCTTGTCTCCCAGGTGGCTGGGCCCATGTCCCTTTATACCCCGACATTACATCTCAACATGGCCTTATCTGCAGAACAGCATTCCAGCAATAGAGTTCTGGTATGAAGAGCACTGTGCAGTACAAGCATGAAGACAGTTAACTTACAAGAAAGCATTGATTAGGTATTCAGTGAAACCCAATGATATTCAGTTATATAATGTACAGTTCAGAAGATTTCTATTCTATTCTATCAGAGATTCAGGGGTGTGATTGATGTATTTATGAAAGTCTCCTTCCACTCATGTTTTTCTTCTTGTTCCTACGATATTTGAGCTGCATGGCGCACAGTGATGCACAGAGTTTGACACTAGAAAGCTGGTTTTACATTCATCTGCTGAAAGTGGAAAGTTTCTCTCAATGAAAATCCAGTTTTAAAGAGGCGGGGCCATGAGCATGATTTGTGACATCACAGATAGTCTGGAGGCCAGTCATGGTCCAATGTTCAACCTACACAGGTGTGATGCAGAAACCTGAAACCTGCAGTGTGCAAACAGTGAGAATTGACTTTCCAGTAAAGCTGGAGACCGCTGCTGTGAAGCAGTTAAACTTTGGAAATGACATTTGCATAAATATATAATCAGAGAAGTAGTAGATGTCATTTTAAGGATTTTAGCAAAATAATAGAACTTTTTATTAGAAAAAGCATATCAGAAACACAGTATTTTATATACATCTGGACATTTTTAAAAAGCTGTACACGACCATGGAACATACTTTTAAAAATACCTCTGATTGGCTGGTAGATGCGAAAATGAATCTTAGGGACACAGTTTGAAAGCAAAACATCGATGTTTCCCTAACCATAACAAAATATTCAAGTAAACCAAACAAGAATCTTTCCAAAACCATTATCAAGTTGATTTTCTGCACTGTCGCATCATGAAAGAGATTTTTTTCTCAGCAGTGAATTGTATTTTCTGGAAGGCACAGTCGGATGATGTTGTCCTGCCAATTGGGCGTCAGATCAGGAACATCTTGTATGCGCTGTTCCAGGGGCTGTGGAAGAAGGATATGTTTTATCCGTTAATTTGGAGGACAAGGCATTTTTTTTTCCAGGATTACAGTGGTAGTATCTGATAAGAAAAAATACACTCAGTTTCTAGTTTATTGGATACACTTTGCTAAAAAGAATAGAGCAGTCCAGCAATAAATCCTCAATTCATGAAGGTTATAATGTTCAGTGTTGATTCAACTGTGTGATGATTTAGTAGGATGTCATTTGTATTATGTTGAAATGTACTGCATTATACAGAAAGGTGTTTCTCTTATTTAGCCAAGCATAATTGATATTTAAATAGCATGACAAGATAATAGAATAGAATAAACACTTGTCAGTATAACTCAGTATGTGTTACATGGAATAAATCAGTTGTATGGCTTTAATTGGAACAACTTCAGTTTGACTGCCTGTGCTGTTTTTGCCTTATCTTCCACCCATAAATAAAATAAATGGTCAATACCTTATAGTTAAATCATTATAGGTTAGTAAAATACTATTATGCATGGCAAGCACTTCACCTTGAGTAGCTCTAAATTGGATTTCCTATAAACATGAATATATTTTATTGTTCGGATTATCCTTCTATGGTCCATGGTCCTTTTTTTCTTGTATTCAGATAAATGAGGACAGGTTGAAGAATACTAGATTGCAATGATGTTTAAAAGAAGTACTGTCTTGGCACAAAAGCCATTCAGCAGCTTTAATACAAGAAAATGACCACAACCTTGAAGAACTGATTTGAGTTGAACTGCTGTTTTCTGCAGACAGGTACTGTTGGAGGGTAAACTGAGTTTAGCAGCTCTGCCCTCCTCTGCATCCTTGTGTTCAAGGTGTGATTCATTCTCTGTGTGTCCCCACAGCTGAAACCTCTGATCCTATCATTTATTTAGCCCAGCAGCAGCCCCCTCCCCCCTGCTGCACTCTACCTAGGTAAACACCTTTGTACAACACTGAGCTCAAGGGTGTCCTTTGGTTGCACATTTATAAGCTTCAAATGAGTAAACCCGCAGGACATGCGCTAGCAAATATCAGAGCAGTCTGCAGTCTCAGGTCAACACTTTTGTCCTGTGGCGGCAGAGAGGAATGAAAAGACGGGGAAGACAGAAGAGACAGAGGAAGGAGAAAAGAGAAAATACGGATGAGCAAAAAACGAGAGGGAGTTAAAGGAAAAAATCAAGGCTGAAGAGCAGATGTGTTGATTGTGTGAGTCTTGGTGATGACTGTGTGAGTCTCAGTGTCAGACACTCGTGTTACCCCAGAGGCTTGTAGAGATGAAGTACTCTGAGTCGTGGCATCTGTTCACCACTGCTGCTGAGAAACCATTGCAGATACACAGTGTTACACAGAAGCATTTTCTACACACGCATACACAACTAGAGCTTGTATACAGTATATAGACTTTGCTTAGATTGTAAATACATTGACAACTTGTCTTGTGACAAGACAGTCACGGGTTAAAATCTTGGGACACAGAGTATCAAGTTTGGGGATGCACTGTATTAGAGAGCCAAAGTGAATTTTACGGATCCACATCTGATGCCTTGCAGCTGAGGAGTTTCTACTTCTAAGACCTCCATCATTCCAGAGTGAGGCTTCAGCGAATCCTCAAACTCTACACTACTCTGCAGAGGACGTGTAGGACTTTATGGGTTCCTTCCACCACTCCACAATATACCTAGTCAGGGTTGGCAGTTCTCCTCTGCTTAACTCAGCCTGCAGTGCCAAGGTACCTGTCCTTGCCTTTCATCCAATTGACAAAGCACATATCTCCAAGGCCTATCTCTGTAAGTGGTGGGCCCATAGGAAAGTGGCTCCATGTTCTCCTCCCTGGCTGTTCCAAATGGGCCACATGGGCCAAAACCCAGCCTGCAGATGCTCACTGGCAAGTTCCCCTCCCAGGTCTGGTTCCTGAAAGGGGCTCCTGAAAGGGGCTCCAGTTTCCCTGCACCTCCTTTGATAATCATTTGAAGACAAACAATTCTGAGAAGTGTGTTTTTAAGATAAAATTAAGAGAGCTATATTTGTCTGATCTTCTCCGACTGGACATGCCAGAGTTGTTGCCATGACTCTAAGGGCTCAATCTTCTCTGGTTTTTAGCCTTGACATAGGAATTGCCAGCCGACCTCGACTGGAGAGTCTCAGGTTCCATTCAGGCTTGTCAGGGGCCAACCCTAAATGTGCTTTAAAGCAATTATTAAAAATTCAGTTCTACAACATACAGGTAACCAATGTAGAGATGCTGAAATAGATGTATGTGGACTTCTATTGGATTTTGTGAGTAGTCTTGTTCTGGCACTAGCTGATGGTTGGAGAGGTTGTAAGACGGGAATTAAGGGAGATACAGTTGTCTTCAATATGTAACGTATGTAATGAAACACATTTCCAAATTCTTAGTGGATAAAAAAAAAAATCAAATTTATGACATAAAGTTGCAGAAAGCATATTTGAATGACTGACTTCACTTGATGGTAAAATTTAAGCTTGTTTTCAAAGATAACACACAGATTTGTGCACTACTTGCTGGAGGGGTCTGAACCTATGATAATGGCTTCTTATTTAGTTCAACTGAAGGACGTTTTGAAATAGGCTGTTTTTACCATCTGTAAGGTTGTACTTTGACCTGGGGGTCATCCGTATTAAAATGGAAACTGATGTTGAAAGATTTGACCTAGAGGTAGCATAAAAATGGAGAATGATAAAGGTCCAGGCAACACAACAAGCTGTTTTAAAGGTGACCTAATTAGGCTTTGTTCCAGCTGGACCTCATTAGATAAGACTTCACCTAATGACCTTTAATAGCAAAGACAAGATAACTAACTAACAGCAAAAGCAACATTGCTGGTCGTGGTGCATAAAACTAAATTTCTGGTAAGAGCACACAAACCAGAAATTTCTCATGCCAGAAAATGTTGCTCCCTTTCTCCATCAGTATATAAAGTCATATATCCATAATGTGGCTGAGGAAAGTTCAAATGAGGAGCATTGCAGCTCGGGCCTTGAACTGTCAACAAACCTTCCCCAAATAGCTGAAGCTCACAAAATGCAAATCTATCTTGGTGAACAGTCTGCACTTACACAAACTGTTGCGGCTCCAGCTCCCAGTATAACCCCTAGCACACTGCACAGCACTTATCACACACATAGATTTCCAAGGCTAAGTGACCTGCATGCTCTCAGCTTTGGATGACATAAGTACTTGAGTAGCCTTGGGTTCTGCACCCAACCTGAACACACTTATATGGCAGCTGATGGCGATGCAGGCTGCTTCCATGGTCATCCATCAGACCCCCCAGGTAATGTCTATGAACACACTCAGCTTACATCAGCCAGGATAAAGGCCTCTATTAAGAAAATGAATAATACCAATTGAGGGGAGGTGACCTCGGACCAGTCACATGTCATCAGGCTGAGACACGATTGGCTGCTTTTGGTTAGTATCTGTGCTATGGAGGGGGCGGTCCAGATGTTGACGGATGCCCGAGGCCGAGGCAAGATGGGCTACAGAGTCAGCCGTTTCAGTCCCGTGATCTAATCTCTTACCCATCATGCATCCTGCCTCACTAATGAAAAGGCAAGGTCCCATCCGTCACAGGCAGCTATGGTAAATGGAATTTTAACCCCCCACCCCCCATACTGAACAAATCTCCTCAGGCAAAAATGCCTGCAAACATGTGCAAAAGGGCCTGGATGATGGACGATCATTGCAAAAAACCCCAAAGCAATGGCAAATTAATATTAAGAGGAAAAAAATCCGTGAAGACTTCCTATAGACGCTCCTCTGCTTTCTGTCAGTGTGCTTCACAGCAAATGTAGCTGAGCTTGGCCTATACCAAGACTGTCAAGGAGGATCCACATTGGCCTATTTATTGCTCTCCTTCAAGCAGGCAGCCAATGATGAAATTTGGGTTTAGATGAAGAGGGCTCAAAAGGTCATGTCTGGCATCACACAAGTGTAACAGCCACGGAATGAATTTAAAAGTGTGCATACTGTGTTGGCTTTGTGCAGATTCTGATGGAGGGCACCGTGCTGATTGACAGGTATTCAGAAGCTCAAAAATAACCAGACAAATATAGTAAAGCCACATTGTTACAATAAGCCACGAAATGTGTCAAATATAGCACTAACACTGTGTTCCATTTTCATTATGATGAAGTATATTCATCCTTAAAAAGTTGTTTTCTGCTGCAAGAAGACACAGTTCATAACACGTGACAGTATAGCAAGGCGCTCGTGTGGGGATCATATGGCCACAATATACTTCTCATAAGGAAACACAAAAGAAAAGAAGCTATGAGAAAATGTTAATAAGCTACAGGGAAAGAAAGTTTATGCTACAAATGTTTTAATGAGGTCATTCCATTTTCTATACAACTCAAAATAAACACTAAACCAAGAAAAACCATGGGTTTGCTGTCTTAGTACCTGTACTACTGGACTCCACCAACAGTTTCCTTACCCATCATCAGGATGAGGAGGGCGAGGGAGAAATGAATGAATCAGACATGAACAGGTCTGGAAAAGTATAGTCTGTTGTGATGTTAGCTTGTTGCCCCAGATCACGTTGGATTGGATAAACATATGTTTAAACCCGAAATTGAATATGATTCATTAACAATAAATTATGTTTGGCAGGAAAATAAAAGAAAGATCTCTCTCTCTCTCTCTCTCTCTCTCTCTCTCTCTCTCTCGCTATATATATATATATATATATATATATATATATATATATATATATATATATATATATATATATATATACATATATATATACACACACACACACACACACACACACATGCCATATAATTGCCAGAAGACAGAGGATTAGAAGTTGAAATTCCAATATAAAGTATTTATCATCTCACTTCATGTTGTGCTGTAATGGTGCACACCACTGCCCTCCTCCAGAACTCTGAATGTCCAACTCTCCAATTTCGAATGAAATGGCAATTCAGTCTCATTATCAAGCTGGGCATATTACCAAGCACACTTCCAATTAATCACTGAAGTAATTGGAAATTTAATCAAGTAAAACCTGTTTCAGTGTGTGCAGGGGCCAGCCTTGCACACATGATAAAATGTGAAGCCTTTGAATATGCTTGTAGGCTTATGCATATACTATACATCCTAACCATAACTGAGTATTTGTAGAAGCCAAGGACATTCGGTCTTCTGTTACGGGTCTTTGTAACCAGTGCAGGAAATGTGATTTCTCTGGCTATATTAGTTGATTTTTCTTGTCATTTTTAGTGAACTAGGACTTAAAATTTAATCTCCTGAGCTTGATGTGAGTCACCAAGCTGAGTCCCTCCTCTCCACACAGAGCTCTTCCACTGTCACATGTTGATGAAGCAACACGGTTTTTATACTCATTTACTGTACTTTACTCTGTTAACTCTAAAACACTGAATGAGCCCAAGTAAGATCTACAACTTAACTTCTGCATTGCTAAATCAATATGAAAATAATCTTTTGAAAGAAAAGTGGCTTTGGTCTTCCACAGAAGCTCAATGTCACCTTGTCAAGTTCAGACGTGGTGCCCCCCCCATCAGTTATTCTTCCATACTGCACCAGCAGCCCCTCTGTTTGATATCCTGAGGTTCTTCACTCTCTGTTCCCACTCGTAGTCTGTTTCTGAGCTTAAATCCAGCATTTGAAGCTCTGTGGAGCTCCCAGCAGGGACACACCGGCTCTCTTTTCTCTCAGCCTTAATGGCAGTGAAAATCTCGCTCATTGTTATAGAGACTGTTGTGACATTATGATATCCAATGGCAGGAGAATTTCAGCAGAGCTGTGTGGATGTTTTAGAGAAAATGGGCAACTACTGAAGCTTAGAGGCAAAATGAGGTTAATGTCCTCTTTCCTGAACCACCCCCTTGTCCGTGTGTCTGTCTCCTTAGGGTTTTTTCCGCCGAAGCATCCAGAAGAACATGGTGTACACGTGTCACCGGGACAAGAACTGTATTATCAACAAGGTGACGAGGAACCGCTGTCAGTACTGCCGCCTGCAGAAGTGCTTTGGAGTGGGAATGTCCAAAGAGTGTGAGTTTCAGACCCAATTTACACTGATATAGAATTAGTATTAACATGGAGGGGTTGACTGACCACTGCCCTTTGCTGTTTCAGAGGTTCATCCACCATGAAAATTATTACATTTAATTTGGAATACCAATACAAAATGTCATTTATGGGTAGAGCTGGGTATCAGTTGAAAAGTTTTCAATATTAGTGCCAGTACAATATGAGAGTTTCCGAACTGATAACAAGCCGATGTTTTCTTCAGCATGTTAGTTTGGGGAATATTAAACTGCTTTTGATTAATTCTTCTAATTTTACACAAAAAAAAAAAGTTCCTATTCCAGAACGAATCCTGTCTGAACGCACCTTAAAACCAAATATTTCTTACTGACTTTTGATAAGCTGAGGTCACGTCAGTGCTCAATAATTTAGAGGTTTGATACCAAGTCCTAGCTAAAGGCAGCTTCAGTGTAAAATATCCGTACAGGCCTTTAAATTTAGGCTCTGTATAACTCAACTTTCTGAAATGTCTTTCTTTCATACATGAAGGAGTGTGATAACTGTAAATGTTATGTGTGATCTGCATTATTTCAAGTTATTCTCACTGGATTTAAGAACATTCTAGAAACAATTAGAAATGAAGCAGAACTGGGAATTTTTCTCACGCCCGACCCTATCCGCACTGTGACTTTAAGATGAAAATAGGACAAAGCTGTTGCTCAGCTTGACCTTCCCCAGATAAGATTGCCTAACAGGAAAAGCACCTACATTCACGTTTGAATGTGGGATCAACAGGTCCCATTATACTACTGCAGGGGAAGAGGGGGAGATGATATAACAGCACCGATCAAAACAAATGTACAAAAATATGGCATTTTTTGTGGTTTCTAGTAAAGACGCACACAGTGCTGAATCAGGCAACGTCTGTGAGGGTGTGCCAAGGGTTTGCAGGGCTTTTAAAGGAGCAATTTGGTTTCAATCAAGATGCTTCGGTTACAACACAGTTTGACCTGTGACAGCAGGAGAAACACAGGTATAAATAAGAAAATGAATGATGACTGAATGTCGCTTCAGTTTCTGGGACACTTGAACTGAGTCATAGTTAATGTTATTCGTAGCACCTGGGTTTTTCCTGCTGTGACAAGTCAAAACATTCAAAAATAGTCAAAACCCCAGTTTTTATATGCCCACACATTCTTATGTTTCTTGTTGCATGAAGACATTGTTCAGCATTGTTTACAGTACTCACTGAACAAAGTGTTTCTAGTAATAGATTGTGATGAGAGAACTGGATATTAAATGCAAATGAATTGCAAATGACTATGAAGCCGAGCGTTTCAGGGCACTGAGAAAAATACTGAGCATTTTGCAAAGAGCATTTCAGTTGGATTTTGATCTACATTTCTATTCTAACCTTTTTATCTGGTTTCTACTTAGTCAATACATACCAGGATTTTTTTTCTGAAAAAAACCAAAACAAAACCAAAGTGAAAATAATGAGTCCTGCCTGTCTAATAAAAATCAATTATTAAAATGTTACCACTTTGAGAGAATTACTCTCAAAAACACTCTAATAACACCCGTGTTTAAACCACATGGTGATTTTCACTGTCAGGATGATTTCATTGGCTGAAAATGTCCCGTGTTCTCCTAATGAATATCTAGTGGTTTGCATATTATGTATTAGAGGCAAGGAAAAGGTGTGAAAAGTTCTGTTAATATGAGTGGACAGCATTATATCTGCTAGATAAAATCTGATCCGGTCAGCAGCCACACTGGATTATCAGTGTCAGCATCATTGTGTGATGTGGAAATAATCGATCATCTGAGTTAGAGTGTTGCAGATCGTGATTGTGACAGTAGTGTTGGTGACTATTCTTATTATTCTTATTATTATTATTATTATTATGTTCCCTATTCTTGCCAATGTTTCAGCCAGTGAGGGGGAGATTTATTATTCACAAAGTTTTGTTAAACATCCACCCAGTGGGATCCGAGGAATCATTTGATGAACCGCTAAAAGCAAAAAAGGATGCAGAGCCTGAATCTACAGTCAAATATGTGACATTTGTGTATGACATCACTTTTCAGACAGTCTGTATTTAGGAAACCCAATGACTTGCTGCTGTCAATGCCCTCATCTTCCCCCTGTTCCACTGTCATCCATAGGAACAGTTTGCATTTCACAGGTTATTGGCATCCTTTGATTGCATCAGCATTTATAGCTCAGGTCCACTTCATGCTCCATTAGCCCCAGGGGGGGACCATTCCTTTCTCTTATGCTGTTTCACACCTCAGCAGAGGAGTCATGGAAAAGATGATGCCTTGATATCCTCAGGCTAAACCCCCCCACAGGGCCGCTGATGAGAAAGGGGTAAATTCCCTTTTTGCTATATTCATGGATGGAGGAGATGAGGTGGTGTCTTCAGCCTCCTGCTCTGAAGGTCGAGTCCAGAAGGGCCATACCGGCAGGATGCTGCTTTCACTGTAGGGTCTACAAGGTTTACCAAAGTGTCACAAATCTATCAGCAACAATGTCAATACCAGAGCGACAGTCATTGCAACTACTGTACAGGCCTTTCAAAACATACCAGGGACTGAAATTCACATTTTCTTCCAGACTGTTTCGTGGGGTATGCATCTTGGGTATGAGTCCGAGGTTGAAGCAATTTTACTTGAATGGGCATTTTGCCTCATTTTGCACCAGCTAAAGAGAATGACTTTATCCATGCAGTTGCACCAGCACTAAAATTAATTTAACTATACTTTTAATCCACCTTTAGGAACCACTGCTAGCAGGGCTAATATGCAAACAACCTTTGTTAAAGCTGCACTGATCAATATTTTTATATTAACAACGGATAGAATGACTGTGAGTAATGTTAACAGGGTTGGTTGTAGTGACAAATCAATAAGAAACGATTACCCAACTTTGTTGTTCCCTTCAGTTCTATGACACAGTTTATTGTCTTTTGGTTCATTGTTTTGGTTTATGGCTCACAACTGCATTGTTTTGGTTCAGTCTCACCACTCTCATAAAAAAGCAGATGGACAAAGTGTTGTATTTAGTGGTCATGGCAAAAACAAGGTGTGAACCCAAAAGTGCAGACTTGACACAAAAAGGCTGAGCAAAAACAGTCCAAGTGATTTATTTAACAAAATGTAAAGGCCAACAAAATCCACTCAGGACAAAAATTCAAAAACACAAAAGGTAAGGCCAGAAAAACCAACAATCCATTAACCAAATAGGAAAACAAGGACTAGGCGAGAATACTCACTGCAGTCACAGGGAACAAGAATACCACACACAAGGGGATGATCCCACAAAGACAAAAGAAACAGACAGACTTAAATAGATGAGGAACTAAACAGACACAGGTGGACACAATAACACAATCACCAGGGTGGGAAGTAAAGTAAACAAAGACACAAGAGGGAAGGCTACCAAAATAAAACAAGATCCTAACAGAAAGTGGATCATTGGCTGGTGAACATGGCAGAGCTTTTAACTAAAGAGTTGAGTTGGTGGAGATCAAAACAGAGCTGAAAGAGAGTTAACATCGGACTTAATTTAGATGCATGACTCAGAGTGATTGCTAATGTTGCTGTGTCTGCAGGATGTGCAAATTTTTGGCAACTTCTTGTTAAAAAATGAATTAACATTGCTTTTAATTTACCCCAAAGAGAAGTCAAATAGAATACATTTTTTATATTGCTTTACTAAGTGCAGTGATTTGTCAATTAATACTAGATTTTTGTATTAGCCTAGCTAAGTGTCAGTAATTTGTTTACAAGATAGATGATGACAGTTGCTAACAGATGCTACGGCTAATTCATCAGCCAAACAGACATGTAAAGATATGATCACACAGTACAGAAAATCCCAGTGTTGTGTGTTTAGGAACACTACAAACCATTCTCAGCTCTTACTGTCCCCAGGGTTAAAGACATCAAACATGGCCACCACAGGCTATATATCACCCGAAAGCTAACATCTGGAGAGCTAGTTTTTTCATAATGAAAGCAGGGTGTTGAGAGCTCAGTCTTAGGCCTGAGTCAGAAGATGGAACTGAACATCTGCTTTTGGACACTAGACACTACACTCATGCTATCATGTGCCTCTGGAGATAACTGAACGGCTACTTAGAGTGGAACACAAAGGGAGCATTGTTTTGTCTGTGTGTGTTTGTGCGTCTATGCTGCACCAGCAGGTACGTGATTACACAAGTTATGTCTTTGTATTTTTTTTAAGTGGTAAGTGATCATGAGTCTCATAAGGTCATGAGTAGCCTACTGATGTGATGTGATCCATCTGCAGGGGAAGAGGGGGAGAGGGAAGAGAGTTTGGACATACACTGTGTGTCTGTAATTAGATGAAATCAGTGAAATTCATTTTTGAGGGGAAAAGTGACGCAGTAAAGCTTCTGATTCAGTATCTACAGTTTTACTTCCACTATCACACACAGTCCAGTGTTCCATAACATGAGCTTCTTATTGTGTAACAATAAGACATATATGATATATTAGGCTACATAGGTTGATAATGGTTTGATAACCGGCATCATCATACTGATAAGTAAGCAAGCATCAGAACTATTTTTCACCACAGAAACAAAGAAGCTGCAGCTGCAACACACAGTGGCCTAGTTGAGCTAGTTGCCTAGTTGAGCTAGCTACTTGCTCATGCTGAATGTAACTTTGCACCAAAGACAGGTCTTTTGAATCTAATATTTGTGGTGGACGTCATGATTTCAGTTCACATAACCTCCTCTGAAATGTCAACTTGTATTTCCAACTGTGGGAGATGTATAGCAGGCCTTCTGAACCAGTCAGGACTCTGACTTTTGACTTGTATTACTATAGCCAGCAAAAGCAGCTAGAAGCTCAGAGACAAAACAGGAAATGGAAGAAACAATAAAAGGGCAGGGTGCATGAGGTCAGTAGCATTTCACTCAAACCACCACTGTGCCGAGGTACAACCTCACAGAGCAGCTAGCGTGGCTGTCGATCTTAGCCTTGCTTAGTTCTGATCAAGGTAGTGTATCTCTCTATACTGGATGCACATAGATCAAATATAATATTGATCTTTTCATCTGAGTCTGTGTTTCAGGCCAAATATGCATATTACTCTGTCCTTTTCTTTGTTTAGTCTTGTCACTGTTAAAAAGCTGGCAGTGAGACCATCATGAGACACTCTTATCACTTCTAAGTTGCGGATGTACCACACGTCCCCTGTCTGCTCCAAGGTCAGATTTTCCCACTGCAGGTTTCCCATCTGACAACCCCCTCTCCCCTCCGTCCCCTTGTCCCATCAGGGCCATTAGCTTAAACTCAACGCTCTGGTGTGAGCGAAGAATTATCATCGTTGCTCGACACCCACCTGGTTAGTGTTAGGGAGCTGCCATGTTAAGTGCTGTGGCAAGCTTCCCGGGCTGCACCACGTGGACTCCAGATAGATTGTGTTTATTTACCGCTGCATCTGTTTGCTGAAAGAGACACTGTGCAGAGCTTGGCAGCACGCAGATGGTTGGCCAGCAGCTTCTCAAACCGGCTGCCGTCCACGCCTGCTGCTGCCCAGCCACAGAACGCCCTGATAAAGAGCAGCGCAAAAAATCACTGTGCTGCACAAGAGGGCTAGAGGCAGCCATGAAAAAGAAATAAAGACGCGGACAAAAGACAGAGGGTGGGACATTGCTCATTGACCAAAGGAGGGGGAGATGAGTGTCTTGGAAAGCCGAGGGATGGGAGTGTGACAGTAGGCATCGCTGTGAAGAGTGTATTTAACAGCATGTCTGAACTCCACTCAATGACCCTTCATACCTCGGTCTAACACTCTGGAGAGCACTTCAGAAACACTCGACACTCGATCATTCACAGCACTCCCTCAAAGCCTGACAAAGTGACTGGGTGGAGGTGTCATCATTTCAATTGAGTTAGTCCTTCTGACCTATATTGTGACCGCCAGTGAAAAGAGATTATGTTTTTTTGTTTTTTGTTTTTTTTTTGGGGGGGGGGTGTTGTGTGTGTGTGTGTGTGTGTGTGTATTCAGATTGGACTGATATTTGGAGAACGTTTAACCTTTATACAAAGCATCATCAGCATCTGTTAAAGTATCAGTTAACGACATCCAGGTTGTAATGTGTAATATGTAATATAAGCTGTAATTATAAAGAGGCATGTCTGTGCAATGGCAAATCTTACATCAGGACGTCAAATTCATATTCTCAAAATTGAGTCTACATATGTATATAATTTTAGTAACATAAAAAATCAACACCCAGATTCAACCGGGCCCCATAAAACAATTCCAACTAAATGTTAATGTTACTTTATGTCTACTGGATGTGTAACTGACGACTTGCTAACATGTTAGCCACAACAACTTTAGAAGGTCATGATGTGTCAAACATGTGTGACATGGGCCCCATTGACACCTGGTATTTAATGTGATCGGTATCTGGATACATTATCTGAAAAATAACGTGTGATCCATGGACAGTCTGCATTTACACCAGGTATTAATAATTTTCATTATTTCTATTTTGCCTGCACTGTGATCAGGTCTCAGCGTGGATGTTAGGTAGATGGTGCTGGCAGACTTCATCGTCTGTCGTCAGTCATTTCTAACTTGTTTTTGTGAGGAAGGCTTGCTATCTACTGCGATCACTTCTAGTTTTTGTAAGACAGCTTGAGTTAGCAGGAAGACGTGGAGTTAGGAGACCCAGGTTTTAATCTAGGAATGAATGCATTGCATTCACACCTCGCTGACATCCGATCAGCGTGAGCCCTCATCTAGATAACGTATCCAGATACAAATCACATTTTAATGCCAGGTGTAAATGGGGTAAAGATGTCGAGCTTGTTGTGGAGTTGTGACTCTGAGTGGCCAACATATCGCATTAATGTGCTTTAAGTCATAGATTAAACAAAACTGCCAAACTTTTGCTGGTTCTAACTTCTCAAATGTGAGAAATGTACTTTTGTCTGTTGTATATTTTGGACCATTAGTCAGACAACGCAAGCTATTTGAGGACACTTTTTACTGCCTTCTGTAGGAAACGAAAATAGATTTTAAAAACACTTCTACAAATCAATCATTAATATTTGCAGCCCCTATTTCTCTTTTAGTCATTTAGCCGTGCACAAGCCGGGGTAGTAAAGCTGTGTTCAGAGAGACAACAGTGTAACAAAACACAGCCCTGAGGGTTGAATAAGGATGCCAACACAGAGTGTTTGGCATCTGACAAGCCTCCAAACTCATGGATCTAATACTCAAACTGGACTTCCTGGATCATTTGTTGTCATCACACTGGGACCTGAAACAACATGCCCCCACCAATGAAAGAATTTTATTGAGAAAATAGAATCTGAGGAGCCAAACACACATGTATAGACCAGTAAAAAAAGTGTCTGAATTTTCATACATACTTTCATGTGAGTGTAGTGATCACAGGCATTTCATTATGATGACAGTCTCTACACTGCATGGGTTCCCTCTGCCCCTTTTGTGGGTATTAAAAAGCCATATATTTTCATGGCCTCATGTCCGATGCATCATTTGGATGTATCTGCTCATGCTAGCAGTAATTTGCTTGGAGTGCAGTGGTAATTGATTGCCCTGGATGGGTGGGGGGTTCACTTGCCACATCGCTGTCTTCCTAAATCACATCTCGTAGCTCGCCAGCCTCTGTGTGGACCGCAACCCCCTCGCCAGACACAGTTTGTCACCTCACTATGACAAATGACATGCACACACACACACACACACGCACACACACACACAGATTGAACAGATTGTGGGTCGTCCCCCTTTCTATACCATTATTCTGCACCATCCCCCCTTCCATGGGGCAAAGAGTGTTTTTCCCATGTCGTGTGTATAAAGAGAGGTTCATGGACCACCTGGTTTTGTCTGTGCCCCTCCACCATGACTGTCTGTTCTCTGTTGCTGTTGAAGTTTTTAACCCAGACAGGCCAGGCGTTTAGATGACACTCTACAGCTGGTGTTCTTTTCTAAGCATTGTGATCAAGATAAAAAATATGCCTTCTGCTGTGCCATGATCGTAAGAAAATCCTCCATCACTCACCTGGGATGGATATATTAGTGGAGAGGGATGAGGCGCAATAACATTTGCACATTTTCAGTCTCTCCTGGCAGGCATTCATCGTGTTGTTCTTGGTTATTCACATGGAAAGAGATGGAAATAGTTGTGTAAAGAAGAAAAAAGAGAGCTAGGGAGTGAAGTCCAAACCCTGCTTACTTTCTCACCTCCACACACGGCAAACCAGAGCATGCAGTGGGTGTGAATCAGGGTTTTTGAGGATTTTGAATGTCAGACAAGCAGTTCTGATGAAGGCTACTGTCAGCCTAAGTGTCAATGTAGAAGCAAGAGTCACGTGATTTTAGAGGCATATGTTTCATAATGTGTCATAATTCATGTGACTGATTCAAACACATGGTATGTCAGATGTGATAATTCAGATGTTTCACATGTAAAAAAAACATCACGTCACTCTTTTCACTCCTGGATTTAACGTCACGTGACTGCAAACAACCTATTAGACAGTGTAATATAATATCTGATGGATCTTACAGACAGGGATGCAGGGTGTATGTGAAACAACATTTCATGTGTGACTTTGTCCTGTAAACATATCTGGTTTTTGAACATTTCACATGTGAAATATCATATTTCACATTTAGAAACATAATGTGCTCTTCATATGCATGTATTGCTGTATTATCATCACCACAAGATAATATTTGTCTTTAAAAAAAAAAAAATTCTTTGGCTTTCTCTGTCTCATATCTGATTTTATAGTGGGCCATTATTGGAACCATACTTGTTTTGTCCATGTGCACTGGAGAGATATCTCCAAGGTCTCTATAGCTTCAGTCTGATCTACTACTTAACTGTCCGCTTTATCTGCTGCTGCTGTCTTCAGTGATAGCAGCTTTTCTCTATGGAGCAGCAGAGCCCAAGGCTCTCTATCCTCTGTCAGTCAAACCCCTCCCACTGCCCCTACACTGACACTATAAACCCTGATGACAGACAAGGTAAGGATCAATTCTACCATCACTGGTTTCATTTTACATGTTTGAAGATTATCATTGCCAGGCACGGAGCAGGAAATACCATTAACATTTGATGGTATCACCAAAAGCTGCTCCACTCTGTGTCCAAGATCTCTCTTCTTTGCTCCGTTTGATGAGTTCAATGTTGTACTTGTTTATTTATTGAAATCAAATGTTAATGTGTTCCAATGAAGTCATTAACATCGTCACTGTCAAAGTTTGCTTTATTAACTGTCTGAGATCACAGTTGATGTAGTGGAAAGTCTCGCCCATATAATGAACATATAGGTCACAGATGTAGGTCAGAATGTATGGAGTGATTAATGTCAGTACTTTACTGCTGCCTCTCGGCAGTGACACTAATCAGCATGAGGTCATGACTGACCAAAACATTTGGTCTAATTCTCTGAAACAGAATTAGACTGAATGACTCTTCTTTCATTTGGATTTTGATGAGATGGTCTGATGATGTGGAGACAGAGCGTGAGATGTGAGACATTAACAGATACATACGGCATATGGACTCCCAGACTGTGACTGATTTGGCTCTGAGACTATATGTGTTCAAAGTACTGACACACAGTATGATATTTTCCTACTTTATTGAATGATGCTGATACATTTAATGTGTATCCTTTCAACCAGGAGAGATTAGTTTAAGGACATAAAGTGTTGATAAATCAGAGGAGATATTTGAGGTTGACTCCAGCTGGGGTTAATGCCTGATTATGGGGATAAGAAATCGGTCAATATCATAACTCCTCTGACCATGAACACTCTGTTTAGTCTTGGTGGTGATGGTGGTTTCTGGATGTTGAGCTGAAAGCAGTGTGCTACACTTCTTTAAATTACAGTTATGCCAATATTTTTGTAAATATTGATCATACCCAGTTTCACCCAAGTTTGGACAAATGTCTTTGTATCCAGTTCGGAGATAAAATAGGTCCACGGTGTCCTTAGTCTACTCTACCACAAAGACAAAACTATGTAAGTGAAAACATTCAAGTGTAACATTAACTAATTCAGCATATTTCACCATCAGTGCTCAAAAATCCCAGAGAAAACAGCTTTGGTCAAACCCCCTCTGAAGATCTGTCTGTTTATCCTTAATGACAAGAGAGAGTTGAGTCAGTACACGACACGCTGAGAATTCAGTTTATAGACTGCATTAAGATAAAAATAGTAGTCTGTTATCAGGCCAGTAGACTGATAAATGAGTCTGCTGTAGACCTGAGTTTATTTAACTCTCATTACGGCCATGATGTTGACCAGCCAAACTGAATGATTTCATTATTTATTATCATAGACATATCTTAAATCTGGATTCAATGATTGAACTAGTGAAACAGAAAAAAACACTGCTCCAGTGAAAAGGTATTTTAGTTGTAATTGTAAGTTTAATAGTTCATTTTTATTTTGCTGTTATCTCTGCCATCTAAAATCTTGTGAATGCAGTATTAGCAATGCTACTCCTCAACAACCTGACCCAGAGATTTCAGGCTGGGAAACTTAAACACAGAGCTAAAGGACGGAGCTCAGGGGAGCCGTTTGTGACCACAAGCAACACCTTTCACGTTATACAAAGTCATTTGATCCATGGCTATAAACAGTCTGATTATGATAATTGAGTCATTCAATAACTACAGCTAGCTAAAAACCTGCAGAGTAATAACTCTGTGCTGTTGTGGGTGTGTTCTTTAAATAAAAGAACATATGACAAGTAAAATGGAATGAAGGCTTTCTCACAGATTTTGGAACACCTTGAAGCTCTTCATAGTCACGTACCTGTATCTGTCTCTCTGTACTAGGATTAAACCCCAACCCACACTCAGCAGGTCTCTTCTCTTCCCATTCAACCCTGTTAGTGCAATGCGGGATCACAAGCTGGCTTTAGTGCGTGAATATAAAGGGTTTTATTGCAAACTAGGGCAGAGGATGTGACTGTTGTCAACCAACGAAGGTCCCTTGGGTGCCTCGGCACTGACAGTGGGCCCAGCTCTTTCTCTCCAGCTCCACTCCTTATTATTTTAAAGGGTAGTGTGCAGCTGATCAGACTTGTGATGTTGGGATGATCATGCTGTGTGTTGAGTAATAAACCCGGTCGGTTTGTTTGAATTTCCTGCTGTGATAGACTTCAAAGATCTGCACCTAATGAAGCAAAGGACTCTGTGGACTCGGGTCTCTCAGGGTGCACTTTACATACAACAAGCACAACAGCCTGTGTTTTCAGCTCCTGCCTGTTAAGAGCTGGGAACTCTCTCCAAAGGTTTTCTGCATTGGTTAATTTGGGATTTCTTAAAGCATTTCAACTAGTGTGTTATTCAGTGCAAGGTTAATTGTCTTCTTACAGTCCAGCTGCCATAAACCATATGAAGATGAGATGATTTAGGTTGATAAATAATAGTTCATATGCTCATATAGATTACCTTCAATCATTACCATACCCTCAGAGCAATATCAAAGGAACCACATGGACTGTTTCTGTAAATAAACAGTTTAGGTTTGCTTTTTTTGTGTCTTCCCATAATGCAACATGTGTATCCTTGATGCTAAATAAACAAGATAAATGCATTTCCTTCCTCATAAGATATTTACAAAGCCAAATTTTGGAAGGAATTTACACAGAACTTAACTTATTTACTGAGAATTTTCAATTGGGTATAAAACCTTCAAAATAACTGTAGATGTCAGCTAAATATAGCAGAGTACAAAAAACATGGGGTCGGGTAGAATAAAATAGCATTAAATGGAAATCCAAAAAGGAAACTACCTCAGAATTGTACCCCAGAATTAATTTTGTCCTTCCAACTAAAACCTACTCCCAAAGTCATATTAGATTACACTTTAGATCTCATAGAAAAGCACCAAAATAGCTCAAAGAGGAAACTGATGAAGGTAATTATTTGAGACTGGCCACACAAATCACACAATCCATTTGTGAGGCACTTGAGTTTCTTTTTCTTTTTTTACAGACACTTTTGTTTTCTCCCTTTCTGGAGACTTGTGCCAGTGGCACTAAGCTGACAGAGACTGATTGAGCTGACAGAGCAGACTGCAGCTTGAAACTTTCTGTCCTTATGCAAGGTCTCATTTTAGAACTTGACAACTTGCTGCATCTCTCAAAAGTAAGAGAAATGCTTACTAGCAGCAAAGTTCTGTTGTCTTTTTGGCTTCAATCCGCCAACATCCACATTTGCTTCGATGATCAGTCATCCATTTGCAAGACATTGTGGACGCTAATCCTAATCTTTTGTTCTCCTTCAGCTGTTCGCAATGACCGGAATAAGAAGAAGAAGGAGAGCCCAAAGCCGGAGCTGGCAGAGAGCTACGAGCTGACGGCAGAGCTGGA
The DNA here is from genome assembly GCF_039877785.1 of Chaetodon trifascialis. Classification (NCBI taxonomy): domain Eukaryota; kingdom Metazoa; phylum Chordata; class Actinopteri; order Chaetodontiformes; family Chaetodontidae; genus Chaetodon; species Chaetodon trifascialis. The sequence goes on from NC_092072.1 coordinate 21,666,755, forward strand.
GACCATCATTGAAAAGATTCGTAAGGCCCATCAAGAAACCTTCCCTTCCCTCTGCCAGCTTGGCAAATACACCACGGTGAGTTCACTGTCTTGAGGTGTCAGACATCTATACAGTAGGTCAAAGTGTTCAGCCGCATTTTTTGATTCATACAGAGCTGCTATGTTTGTTTGACTCCATGACTCTGTTTGCCGATGGCGCCATATGTTCCTTTGATCCGGTCTTGCAAACTAGCTGTGAGTGCAGATCTCATAATGATAATCAATCTCTTGTACTGTATTCTAAATCCCCCTCTAATGCAGCTGGAGAGTTCAGAGGTACACCCCTGACTGTCCAAGCAAATCCTCACCAACACTTGCATGCATCGTAATAGAACTGTGCAGCCAACACATCATGACTTCCGGCTCCCTCTGGTGCGATGGATGCGAGATGGTAGCAGAGTTTGTTTTCTCCAGCTTTTATATGTTGCAACAGTGAGAGGAGAAAGCAAAAGAGAGATGTCAGAGCTGGAAGACGATGCAGCTGCCAACATCAAACCCTCATCAGGGAAATGCTTACCAGCCAGGCAGCTGCCCATCAGTTTGGTAGAAGCAGACACCAACTCAAGCTTCGTTTTTGAGGTTTCTGAAAGTGGAAAAAAAATGTGGCTAATCCAACTTGCGTCATTATCTGCTCCTGTGAATCGGAACACGTGTGGAAGTGACGGATTCGTGTGCTGATATGCGACAGCGCTAAGCTGGGTGTCAGGAATGGTTGTCAGGGTTTGTGAGGGCTTTATTCCCCCTGTCATCTCCCCACAGACGTCAAGGTTGAGAGTTCTGTACCGTCCCTGAACCTCCCTCAAACTAAACTAACAACCCATGAAAGGCCAGATAGCGAGGGGATGCTAATCCACGCAGGACCTTGAAGAAGAATCTTGTCAGTTGGACACATTAGACCCTTGCTTGTCCAGCCTCAAAGCAGCCGACCCTGTAAAGGACAGTGTAGTCCCCTCATCTGAGTGACAACAAGCTTCTCTTACCCCTCAGGGACGGTTCTTCACTTGTCAACGCTTGGTGCAAAAGTTGGAGGTCATACAAATGTCGAGAAAACCTCCAGAGCGAATATGTTGCTGTAAAGCTGTGTTCGGCTGACTTTTGGGATGCTTTGACACGCAAATGGTTGGAGCTGCAGGATGGCTGATCGCTGGATAGCAAGCAGAGATAGCGGCACTTTGATTGACACATAGGCATGGCAGCATTGTGCACAGAGCTGACAGCTTCTAATGTGTTTGTTTTTAAGCTGACTTACATATAGATTACAGTCGGCGGGAGTGAGCTGTGATTGACACTGGCGCTCCACAAACAGTCTATGGGGAGTGTTTGAGAGCTGGAGGAGGGAGGTGTATGTTTAATGATTTGGTGCTAGTTTTGGAGATCTCATGACACCTGTCAATCATGTAAAATACTGTTTACACTAAGATAAACAAATCCACTGAGCTGCCATAATGTGCAGTAATATCTCTCTTGTCGCACTGATGAAAATCATTCAGTCACTGACAATAAACTTGGAGCGGAGATGCTAAAATAGGGCAAATTGGTATGCAGTGCAGCTATTAGCTTTCCACTGCGTGCAGCTGTACACTGCTGCGGCTGTCATTTCAATGTACAGTAAGCTTCCATCTCCATAACTCTTTATTTCCCCCCTTTCAATTTGAGCACAAAGCTCCTAATCGCTGTAACCCCTCTGTACTCCACCCTCATCCAATTCCCTCTCCCACGACACACTTCCTGATTTTACAAAATAAACAGTCGGCATTGAGGTAAAATCCACAGCTGAAAATAGTGGGACATAATAGCAAAAATCTTGCTCCCTGGTTGTGATATAAGCCAGTGTTTACTGTTTGTTGGAGTGGCAGTCGGGCCTAAGATAAAGCCTTAATCTGGATCAGTGGTAATTATGCTTGCTCACAGACTGTGAGAAGTTCCTCATTATTACAAGCGATTGGATCCTGATGCGCCTTTTGAGTCCTCCTCGTCGGAAACAGAAGAGGAGCTCCCGCGCCCCTAGATTAGGTTAAAGCTCCAATTATGTGGTGAAATATTCAAATCCTAGTCTGCAGTGATTTAGGAGTTCATTGCTGGGTTAGCGGAGATAGCTGCGAGAGTGAGAGGGCTTAGCTCGACTATGAATAACGCTTCATTGACAGTGATGGTGATGAAAAACGAGCCTGGCAGTTTCAAAGACAAAATAAAACATTAGCGCTCGGCGGGGCCCGGCGGCTGCAGGCGGCGGCGGCGGCTGCTGCTGTACAGGACACGGCCCAGCCTGGAGATATTAGCCACATTGCAGTTTGTCTGCCGTTGCTATTCGTCACAGGTGCTGGCTGCTTTTACTGCCTTCTCCCTTTCTGCATCTGTACACACGAGCCTGCTGATGTACTGCACACTGCTCATTTCTACACTGCCAGCTTCTTTTCTAATGTCGCAACTTGTCTAATTTGTTTAGATAAATGTTCTTAAATGAAATTAGAATTCCCCGGCAACTTCCTTGTTTCGCTCTATTGAATTATGGGACTTGTGTAATTGACTGAGATTGCAGGGGGGGTTGAAAAAAAAAAATCCAACTGCGAATTATCTCACCCTTCTTCCTCCTCAGCTCCCCCTTTTTCTTCCCTTTCCCTCTCCACCCAGAGGGAAGAGCAAGATAAGTTGCTTTAATATCAGCCACCTCCACCCCCCAACATATGTGCATTGTGGAAACACACTCTCTGTCTAGCACACACACACACTCATGTCTTGGCACCTCCTCGTTCCCCATCAAATCGGGCGTCAATCAGTGGAATGTGCGTCCGTAGTGCTGTTGTGTCGACTGTAGCTCGTTGTCTGTGATTTAAGCACGGCCCTAATGTGCCTCTCACTTAACCCCAGATCATATTTAATGATCTCTCTCTCTCTCTCTGCTGTTCTCCGTCTCCCTTTATCTCCGTCTCTCTCTCGGGTGGCCACACAATAGATTGTTTCCTCATGACAGTGTCCAGCAGCCGCGGTGCTAACTGCCTCCCCTTAACAACCTCAGGCGGATTGATGTGCTGTGGTGCAGAGGGCTGCTCCAGCTGTCTCCACAGGCTCTTCAGTGTGCTGGTTGGGGCTGTTGGGCACTGCTGCATTCAAGTCCCCTCACACTGAAGGAGCTTCTGGGGCTGGGCTTAGACTGATGCTGAAGCTTGCCAAAATATTGAGTACATATCGGATTATCAGCAATGGATGTCATTTTAGTCGGCCAGACTTTTCATCTGCTTTTTGTCCTTCACTAGCTTCAGGGGTGTTGAAACCTGGCTCACCTTCCTGCAGATGACAAGCCTGAGCTTTGATGTCCAGAGATCACGTCCTCTGTAATTATCTGGGGGTTTTGCAGGATTTGGTAACCAAATTCAAATGTGACCATAATGGTTTAACACAAATTTAATGGAATGATTGAATATGAAAAAGTGAAAGGATAAAATTAAGAGAAAAGGAAAGCCCTTTTTTTGGTGGCTAGTCAGAAATGAAGCGATGTGTTGGGGAAACTTCGTATTTCTAAATCTTGGCTAGAGCCTCCAATAAATATCACTATTTTTTTTTTTTTTCTTACAAGAGCCATTACATTCATGCAAATGAAAAAAACAATTAACACTCAAATGTAGTTTAATCAAAATTCTGACAGTAACATCACAGTTTTGGCTAAAACCAGCACATGAAGCAAGGTGTAGCTAGCTGTGTGTGTGTGTGTGTGTGTATGTGTGTGTGTGTGTGTGTGTGTGTGTGTGTGTGTGTGTTGGCTTGCTTACAACAATGGAAATAAGTCTTACAATTTATAGTCACATTGTTGTATGATTGTCCTGCATGACATGAAGTCTAAAGAACAAAATTACATTTTCAGTCTGATTCAAATCATGTGTAGGAGACCGCATACATGAATTCCCTTAGACTGGGAATGATGATCCAGATGCTCTTCTACCCTGACAAGAAGAAAATACAGACAAACAAATCGCATCATATTTGGCCTAAATGGATAGATTACACAACACCCCTGTGACCAGCTTTAACAGAAACATTACAGTCTGTCTTTTCATTAGCTGGATTCCTCTGACAGCTGCAGGGTACAGGGTTGAACGCTCCCTCAGTTTGACCGTTGAAAACTTGAAAATCAGAATTTAAGATTGACTTGTGAGATGCTGCAGACTGATTTTCTTATTCCTGTCCAGCTTTAATATTCCTTTTGTCTGAGTTTTGATATACTTAAGTTATGTAATGCTTTCTTTTCCCAGAGTCCATTGCTTCTTCTGTCAGTTTTATGCATTATTTATCTGTTTATACAATACTCACTTTAAAATTGCAAAGATGGAAAGCAGGATTTATTGTTGTTTTCCAAACAAAAAGTTGAGAAGTCTGATATAACCAAGTTAAGTCTCACAACTGAACGGTGCAGTTTGAAACAGGTCACATGGATAGTGTTCGCTAAAATACATAAAGGCAATATTTTCTGTGTGTCTGCACATCCTGTTTGAGTGGAGATTCTGTGGTTTATGCTACTGACTTAATTTCAGAATAAACAAGGAGTTTGTTTGGAGACACAATGCCCTTTTTGTCAGTGTCTCTTTGCGGTTGTATTTATGATCTGAATATAAAAGCCTATGCAACAGTCAATTACAGCCGCACAAAGGCTTTTTTCCATCTCTCCCGAGGCCGATGAATCATACCGTGTACACTCCTAACATTTCACAATGTTTCTGCTGGCCCAGGCTGTGGCACAAACCTTTTTGATGCTGTCAAGAGCACTTTTTATATACTTGTTTATTGTTTATGTGCTTGAGCTCTAGCCCTGCTACATCATGGAAAAATCAGAGTGGCGAAGCAGTTGACTCTAAAAGGAAAACAGATACTTTAAAAAGCTCCTATACTACAAGAAAAAAGCATGTTTCCAATCAAACACTGGTTTGGACGAGTGGCTAACTGATACATAGTGTTAGGATAGTGCACACAAGTCAGTTTGTGCTTAGATGTTTGCCCATAACAAGAAATTAGATTAAAAAAAAAAACAAAAAAACGTGATAGCTCATGGTCATATATGAAGTGGGGGGATCGCGTCACCATCTCTGTTCAAGGATGCTCTGAGTCATCCCCATGGCAACAAACTCCATCCTCTGATGGGTTGACAGCTACTGAAAAAGATTAGACTTGATTTGGTATTTTGTCAAACTCATATTTTGAAGGTGAAGAATAAACTGTCACTTTCAAATATTCATATTCATGTACTTTTCAAAACAGCAGCAGTCTGTAAAAGTACTACAGTGTGTTATACCTGCTTCTTCTAAGTCTCTTTGGATGAAAGAGTATATATATAAATGTAATATATATAAGAGTATATATATATAAATGTAATATAATATAATATAATATAATATAATATAATATAATATAATATAATATAATATAATATAATATAAATGTAATATATTAATATATCGCTAACCTCCTACAGGTGGAACAGTGGACGGTTAAAGTTTAAAGTTTAAAGTTTAAACTCACATTCAGCCAGGCTAGCAGCACGTTGGCCTTTCGGTTGGTTGGTCCAGAACTTTGGTCCAGACGGAAATATCTCAACATCTGGAATGACACAAAATTTTGTGGTACCCTCAATGAATCCAAATGACTGAGTTGATCGTCTGACTTTTCCTCCAGGGGATGTTAGCATTTAGCTCAAAGCACGGCAGTGCTGGAATACACTCTGACAGAGCTGCATTATTGAGCTGAATTACTGAAATAGATTGGAGAACAGGTCAAAATACAGTTTTCTCATGTGATTTTGATCATCTTGAGGGCTTTGTAAAAGTCAGAAATGGTCAAAACCTAAAAAAAAAAAGAAAAGAAAAAAAACAGATGTACCAGTTGTAAAGGTCAGGGCGAGCACATTTTAGTCCTGTCTTGTCTTTTTTGGTATCTCTCCTGCGTACACATTGTGTAAAGGCCCGCCCCTCCTCAGTGTGTCACCTCCTCCTCTGTGAGTGTGTGTGCTATGTCCTTGCTACATGTGGAGGCTCACTCATGGAGAACAGATGGGCCATTCCATGTAAACCATCAGAAAACAAACAAATGATCATCAGATGCTCCATCGCCACCATCAGCCAGCACACCACGGCTTTCCCCTCGCTACACCCAAACAATTCCCCAACTGCTCCTCATTCTCCCCTCTGTCCCTCTGAGTCTGCTCATCGTAATATCCTCTGCTCCGACGGCCGTTTCTTGCCTTCTTTCTCTCCTTCCTGTCCTTTCAGTCTCAGAGCAGCTCCTGTTCAGTGTTCACTCAAAAATAAGGTCAAGCTGATATCTCAGTTTCAGAAGAGAACTGGAAGAATTTCAAAAGTCTGGGTTATTGCTGCAGAGTTTGGATGTCCCATCGTGGTCTGACGGCTGTTTCTGAGGCTTTCCAACTTTGACCAGACGGAGGAAACATTTAAATATCTGCAAATTTGTTACAACATTGAATCCCTGAATGGAAAATCAGCCTCTTCATGACTCCACTTTGTCACCTTTGGCTCTTAGAAAGTTCACATCATTATTCACTATTTCATAACATTGTACAGACCTTTTTTTTTTTTTTATGAAACATTTTCAGATGAATCACAAAATTCATCAACAAACAATGATAATTGAAAAAATCCTTAGTGAGTCACAGCCACTGCAGAATCACCTCAGAATGCCTTACTTATGCATTCTTTCATAAAAATCATCCAGCTGACATTTTTGGAATTAAGACATATTTGTTTATTGTAATGACAAAAAACTTGATATCTGTGAGGATTCCACTCCTTGTCAAGGTGAAAAGTAAGCAGACTTTTTTCATAGTTTCATAGTTTCATTTATGTGTGTAGCAGTGAAGCAGCTTTCAGTTATTATGCTCCTCAGCTGTGGAACATTCTCCCTGCACACCTGTCAGCTCATTTAAATCAGGGTTGAAAACATTATTATTTGCTACAGGTTTACTTAAAATAAATATATCTGCTCAATGATTTTAATCATTCTTTTAATCATTCAGCTTCTGTTTTTAATTTTCCTTTAAATGTATTTTATCTTTATTTTTCTATTCTCTTCTAATTTCTTTCTTTCTCTCTTTCTTTGAAATGTATGATTTTAATGTATTTTTATGCTTCTGTAAAGCACCTTGAATTGCCTGGTGTATGAATTGTGCTATACAAATAAATTTGCCTCGCCTTGCCTGTGTTGGTAAGATTTATCTTACACTCACTAAGTTGTCAACTGAGATCTGGGAACACAGTGGCATCACTAAGAAAAAGCTCAATGATGGTAATGATGGAAACGTAAGCAGTCTGAGGGTCAGATGGAGATCTGAACCCTGCCCACACTCACACCTTGAAGACCAGACCCAACACAAGGCCTGTGGCTGTATTTTTATTCTGACTGCTTCAAAGAAGAAGTGATGTGCTTGCTTCGGTCCAACCGAAAGGCTTTTTTCCAAGATGAACGTGACTGATAAACCCACAATGAATGTCTTTCCCATCTGAATTTAACAGTTCAACACTCATGATCAACAACAGAACTATGTATAGTAATGCAGTCTCTACATAGCCATGACCTGTCACAGCAAGGTCATCATGTTTCCATAATGCAAAGGCCTCTCCTGAATAATCTGGGACTCGGCGAAGCTCTCATGTAGCTAACTTTTGCTTTTGCTCATTACTGATAGCTAACATACCAGGCTAATGCAACACATCGACTGCATGGGAGACTTGCATTCTATTTACACTTGCACACTGATAGCTTGTTTATTTGCAGCTGTTATGGTCTTTTGTTATTAACACATAGACCCATGTTGGCTTCTGTGTTTGAATCCATCAAATCAATACCAAAGTTTCAAACATCTAAATGAAGCCTTCATGGCAGACTGAGGGTATTTTACAATGAATCTGACAAATAACATTGGGTAATTAGTGTTGCAGACACTTGAAGAGAAGAATTTTTCTCATTCTCATCTCAAACGGCCTGATCCTGAGCCAAGCCCTGAAGCTTTACGCAGCGAAACAATAGTCAGAAAGAGCAGATCAGAGGTGGACGACACGGGCCGTCATGTGATTTTTAATCAAAGGCCATAAATCGACATATTGATGCATCGGTCTCACCTTAGCGTTCACATCTTCTCCCATGAGAGAAACTCCCGGGATTCATGCAGCAACTTCTCTTCCCTCCCCACTCCCACAGTGCCTCTCTGCTCCCACATACTTAGCTTCCACCCTTTCATCTGTCATTTCCTCTCTTTCTTTCCTCTCCCTGGTGTCTTTGTGTCACTTTTACTATTTCCACTCGACTTTTTCCTCTTTCTGCAGATTGCGATCTGTGGCTATGTCTTCATTGCTCCCTGGCTTCCACCCATCCCCACTCCCCTCGGGTGTTTGTGTAGGTTCTGGACCGTATAGCTGTTTTAATGGCACCTCTGGCTTCAAACTACTCTGTGCTACCTGTCACAGCTCTGTTTCTGCATCCCATCATTGCCAAAGCATCCCTCTGACACTGTTATGCTCATTATTGCAGGGCCCAGCCACAGCTCAGCGTATTCACAACAACAATCCTGCCAGTGTTTTTGAGAGCTCAGGTCTTATGGAGCCTATTTACTGTATGTAAGTGTGACACATATAGAGCAGAGTGAAGAGGGTGCACTGAGGAGATCATTAGCAGCAGTCTGTGCAATGACAAAAGTAGCTGCCTCTTCACCTGATGCCTTATTCTTGGTGTGTGTGTGTGTGTGTGTGTGTGTGTGTGTGTGTGTGTGTGTGTGTGTGTGTGTGTGTGTGTGTGTGTGTGTGTGTGTGTGTGTGTGTGTGTGTGTGTGTGCGTGTTGCAGAACTCGAGCGCAGACCACCGTGTGAGGCTGGACCTGGGCCTGTGGGACAAGTTCAGCGAGCTGGCCACTAAGTGCATTATCAAGATCGTGGAATTTGCCAAACGAGTGCCTGGCTTCACAGGGCTGACCATCGCGGACCAGATCACGCTCCTGAAAGCTGCCTGCCTGGACATTCTGGTGGGTGTTGGTGCTTTTATTCTGGAGGAAAACAACTGCTGTTTAGGGAATCCGACTCGCCCTTCTGTTGTTGAAGTGGCTGCATAATGGTTTCTGACATACTGCAATCAGCATCAGTCCTTTAGCCAGTCAAGATGAAACAAGCTGCTAGCTTAACGTTGTATTACAGCAGCAGCACATTCAGGCTGAAATAAAGACAATATGAAATGTACCTTTCACAAGAAAGTTCAATTACATTATTAGAAATTCTTCTTCTGATTCGTTCCAAGCTACTTGTGATGTCACAAAATTCTGCTTGTGTTGAACTGAGGCTTAAGACCAGAGAGAAACACTCTCTCTTCAGCAGATGAATGTGAAAACAGACTCTGCAGAGTGAAGCTCAAGCAGCACAGTGAAGGAACAGGAAGCAAAACACACTTTTGACTCAAGGCGGATTGACTAAAGGACATTTTTCTAGCCCGTCACTGCAATAATGAAGAAAACAGGTTTAGAGTACTCCAGACATATAACCTTTGGCCCAATTCAGAAGTTTCTTTATCACCAGTAAGTTCTGAAATGCTGGATTTCCTTATTTATTTATCAGTTTTATTTGATTATTGATTATTTTAATCATTTGGAAAGCTACACAATATAGTGAGTGAGCTCAGAGTTGTTACACTCACAGTTCCCAAAGGTCAAGCATGAATTTCCATTGCTCATTTTTCTCTTGATTCTTTAGCACAAACTGAATTAGTTACTGTGTCTGCCCCAATCGATTTCCAAATTGAAATTTGAATATCTGAAGACTATACGATCAATGGCTTGTAGGTCAGTCCTGTAATCGTCAAATTTGGCATGCACAAAATGATATTCCCATGTTTGTATGTGTCACAGTGTTCCAGTCCAGGTCTTCTTTTTTTTATGTACGTTAGTCATCATACTGTGAAGCAGTTTACCTTTAACAGACTAAGATACACAGTTTAGATGCTTCCTCTGTAGAGTCTAAGCTCTGTAAAATATTTAGTAATGAGCTAAAAACCTTCCCAGAGCTGCTCACAGCCGTGACATAACATAGTTATATAAACACCCCTCTGTATCAGAGAGGGGGTTGTGTACTTCACTGTTTTCTAATATTTATTTTCTACTTTGCCTGTTGTTCATCGGTGCGTAAGAATCCATTAATTCGTTTAGACTGTGCGGTGGGTCAATAGGCTCAGATCTCTGGGGCAGTGGTAGGTTTAACCTCAAGCCCAGCTCCCATTAGACCCATTCTTAAACCTTATTGGACGACCAGGAAGGTGTGATTAATTGATCGCGCCAGTCAAGTTGATTCTTCGTGTGGACTAGCAGTCTGTAGTGGAGATTAGATTACACATACACACACACACACACACACACACACACACACACACACACACACACACACACACACACACACACACACAAACACATATATATATATATATATATATATATATATTAATATATTAATATTGGGCATTTGCTGGTTCTGCATTGGTTAATGACACTGTGTGTTCTTTATGGGGTACAGATGTGGAACAGACTGTAGGCACGCAGTCGGCGGCCAGGCGTTTGTTTGTTATTTAGGAGTAGTTAAATGGAGCAATGGACAGTGCTAATGCAGCCACAGTAATGAGATGGAAAAAGACAAATGGCTGTCTCTCTTCCTCTTCTGTTCCTCTCATGCATGCTTGGCTGTTGGTTGTTGTGGGGGTAAAGAGGGGCAGTGATTTGATTAGCAGAGGAAGAGGAAGGAAGAGAAGGGATGACTTGTGACTGTACTGCAATTCAGAGTTTAACTCAGTCTGCTAGTGATACTAGCAGGCTGTTAGAAGTTAAGCTGGTACGAGCGGCTGATGTGTTAGATTATCTGTGGGTTTTAGCTTCATATTTAGTGTACAAGCCTGGGAACATTGTCAGTTTCAGTATCTGCTGTGTGATAATGTGAAGACTTTTCAGGCTGTATAAATTTCTGCATTTGAAATATAACAAAATGAGTAAAACAGTAATGACATTTCAGTAACATTAAAGTCTTGGTACCACTTTCCTGTAAGTCAACTTCAATTAACAGCTGTAACTAATGGCTTTATTAATTGTTTAATAAATTGTTTACTCATGTTTTATAGATCAGTTATAAGCCATAAATAAGAAGAGAGGTGCCAGCTTTTGCTTTATCCCTCTTCAGTGGCTTATAACGTAAGTTAGAAAGTGTTCATCAATTATATATAGTTTTAAGTTTTTTAATACAAACTTCATGAAGACGGTCTTATTTGCAAATGGTGCACAAGTGGTAATACAACCTGCCAAGACTGTCTCTCTCTTGTTCTAATTTGTAGATTAAATTAAGTGGAAATTTGAAACCCAGTGTGGCTAGTTAGAGCTCAGACTCCACGTCTAGCATCTGATGGAGGGAGCTAGCAGCAGCTGGTTCTGTGGAGAACCATCCAGCTTTCTTTAGAAGAAACACCTTCTCTCCTTGACTTTGCAAACAGCTGTCTTATATTTGGGATAACTGATAGGAGCGTTAGAGTTGAACTTTCTCTTGTTCTCTTCAGTTACTGTATAATGTCACCACACAAAGTGAACGTTAGAGGTTAGCTAACGATGTGTTCCTGCATCTCATTATTATGATGTAGCTTTTTGACTCTTTTAAGAGAAGTCAGGCAGAGGTGCACATGAATGCACCGCTCCTCCAGCGTCTGGGTTGATGTCAGCTCCACGTTGCCTTTACACAAACACACACTTTTAATTCTGTTTCTTTCCACACTTTCACATGCATTACCACAAATCTATGATTATGTAACAGACAAAAATAGAAGCATGGCTAATTTACACTGTCGTGATTTGGGAAGTTTCGTGTGTCTAGAAGATGATTTTCATATTTCAGTGCAGTGAACAGAAATGATGCCTGCTTAGAAGTTTGAACAACACATTCAGAAAACTAAAGACTATAGTTTACTTACCTATGGTCAGTACTAATATTATATATATGCTAATTCATTTCAATCCAGGGAGCTTTGTTGCCTCATTTCCTGTCTCTATCTTTACTAAGTTTGCAAACGTGCAAACTAAATAAAAATATACGGGGATTGTAAATTAACTGACTAACTAATGATACTTAGTAGTGATTAATAAATGATTTACTAATCCTTTATAAATCATATGAACCATGCATATTTACCATAAAAACCCTTTATTAGTCACTAAATTAACATTTAAAAGTACTGAGTTTGTTAGTTGAATGTTTAAGAAACCTGAATTAGTATCTTATTAACATTTATGAGTTGGTTTGATTTCAAAAGCCTTTATAGTTACTTATAACTCTCTTATAACAAAAAGGATAAACACCATCTAAAGGTGTTTTTTAACCACCTGGAAACCCAAATGTTTACTGTCTTATTAATCAGTACTAGTAAATGATTTATTAACCCTTGATAAAGCCATTAGTTACAAACTTTGAAAGGGTGTTTTTCTAGAATTTAAGAAATTCTCCTTGTAGTCTGGTTTATGTGCCCTTAAAGGACGTGCGAAATGAGAGGTAGAGGATTCAGGGTGATCTGCATTTTGGTGAGGGAATGCAAAATCAATGATTTATGCATGAAGATGCATATTTATGTGAGGTGTAAATGCAAAGCAGCTAATTCATATCCAAAATAAATGAATGCTGATGAAAATGAGCATTAGTTTGCCGCACTTGTCGTGTTTGTTATTCAGTGTGTGTATGTTTTTAACTGGTACAGTTTCAGTAGCAGCACTGTGTGAATGGATGGATTGTGGAGTTTGTATTGACTAATTCATACTTGTCAGATGTGACAAAGCAGTAAAGTGAACTCCCAGGGACAGAGAGGTGAGAAGTTGAAGGCCAGCTGTGATGACTTTCTGGCTCTCGCTCAGCCATCAGCATCCGCTCACCAGCACATTTCTGTGGTGAAGGGCGTAGATGTTGTGCACAATGGCTGGGTGAGGGAGTGTCAGAAGAAAGATCAAACGTGTGTGTGTGTGTGTGTGTGTGTGTGTGTGTGTGTGTGTGTGTGTGTGTGTGTGTGTGTGTGTGTGTGTGTGTGTGTGTGTGTGTCTAAACGCAGGCCTGGCCAGCCGGTGCGAGTCACCGCCAGTAGCCATGTTTTATTCTGTTTCATGTTGCAGACACGCCTGCCACTCACTGTCAGAGCCAGCCCACTCAAATAGCTTCAAAGGCTACTGTAGGCTTCACATCCACAAGCAGTTGCTTCATTAGGTGTACACACACACACACAAACACACACATGCAGTGCAGCAGGGAGACCCAAAGGTTATTCTCTTTGAGTGTGTGGAAGGTCATTGTTGTGGTCGTGCTTGTTGCTGCTGCTCTTCATGAGAAACTTGTCAGACGGGCTTCAGACGACTGACATCGAGTCTCATTCTGGAGTCAGTAATGGGTCCAGTCAGAATGATGCAGCAGATGTAAGTAATGCTCTGAAAATGAAAATCAGACATCACTTTAAGTGGATCAGGTGGTTCAAGCTGACATCAAGTTTTTCTAGTGCGTTTTTGGCTACCCACGGGGGGGTGGAAACACGTCACCTGACATCTTGTCTCCACACAACGCTGCTAATGTTCCACTTTGTTCAGCAGCTAGCTGCTAACTTTGACTTGTCAGCCAGTAACTTTCCCAGCTTGTCTGCTGTTTGGTGCTGAGAGGCTGAACCAGCATGAATACATTATTTAGTAACCATTTATAAAGCCAATAGTTATAAGTAGTTGTTAAAAGTTATGCCTCATAAGAACGTGAAGCATCAAATTGTGCTTTATTTTCTGATTTATTACAGGTCAAAAAATTCCTTTGGTTTTGAAATTCAGATTGACAGATTTAGACATGGGCTTAAACACTTTGCTGTTTCCAAATTTGATCAAACATACTTTTTTGGGGGGGTGGGGGGTGGGGGTAGTATTTAGATGTTTTAGGTGGAACTCCGTCCTGCCTTGACATTTTGACATCAGTTAACAGTTAGCTGTTAGCACACACGCCTCTTGAACGGGGTTGTGGGTTGCCAGGTTGACAGATGGGTTGAATTTGCATGTATTGTGTGGATTGTGTGTGTAGATTGTGTAACTTGACTGATGTCAGACAAACAAAACTTAAAACCATACAAAACTTATGGATCCATGTATGAGAGTAATTCATTATGAAGTTTGAGGACCATGCAAGTTAGAGTTCCCCTGGAGGGTACTGTGAGATGGCCCTGAAATATGGGAGAAACCCAGAAAAAAGGGGGGTGTTCACTGTAAGTTTCCTGCCCACTGAATCCCTGATGACTAACCGTCTTCCTGACTTCCTTCTCTGCTCATCAGATTCTGCGCATCTGTACGAGGTACACCCCTGACCAGGACACCATGACCTTTTCAGACGGGCTGACCCTCAACCGGACGCAGATGCACAACGCTGGCTTCGGCCCACTCACCGACTTGGTGTTCACTTTTGCCAACCAGCTGTTGCCCATTGAGATGGACGACACAGAGACAGGCCTCCTCAGCGCCATCTGTCTCATCTCCGGAGGTGGGCAGGCCGGGGCAGAGCGCTGGGAATATAGTGAGGGGAGGGGAGGGAACAGCAGGGGAGAGGATAAGAATGTAACTCACAGAGAAAGCAAAGGATGCAAATATTAGAGCCGTCATCACATGTTGCTTATGTGACTCATAGAGTACAGAATTTAACTTAACCCTGAACATACCCTACTCAGTGCAGTACACTCATACATTTTGTGCTACAGTCTTACTCGATATGGTATGACCAGCAGTTTACAGAGGCTGGTCTTAGAAAACCTGGCTGCGTAACTGACTGATCTAATTGATTACTGATCTAATTTTGATGACTTGATGACTTTCCTCCCTTCTTCCTCCTGTTCCACTGCGTTTCAGAAGAACATTTCAAAGGTTTTATCACAAAAAGTAAACCAACAACTAAATCTCACCAGGAGGAGACGGGTTTGTTATTTCCTGTTTGTGGTCCCATTCGACTGTCAGTCAGCTCACCTAATGATGACATCTTTAAAGAAACTGATTCAAGAGACTCTTGGGAAATTAAGGGAAATTCAGGGTGCAATTATCCTGTATTTACCACCTGTGGCTGCTGATCAGCAAACCTTACACAGACTGGCTTTAGAATGAAATGATTTGATTGCATATATGTAGAAGTTTTCTTTGAAGACATAAAAACAGTGGTCTCAATCATGTATGCAAATGGCATAAAACAAATAAGCTATACATTATCAATCAAATATGCATGCTGTACCTGAAAAAAAAAACGTAATTTCATTTCATTTGGACTATAAAAGTGAGCAGTATGTCTCGTTCATTTTTTTTACATTTTAGATGCTTTTTCTTTTTACCTGATCATCTTGTGACCCCTCAGATTTAGATCTGCATTCCGTAAGATAGATATATCAAATTAAAGGATTTTGTAGCCTGATTACATCATATATTTAGCATCAATTCTGATTTAAAGATATAAACAGATTTTTTTTCATAGTCTTGGAGTACATCAAGTGGAATGAATAAACTGATTCACTTCACATTCAAACCGTGCTTGACTGCACTCCATTCAACATACTCTGCCCGTATTGATTCTTCCAGTTAAATATTGAGTGGAGCTGCAGCCCAGTTTGGGATGAAAGTAAGCCAGCCTCCACGGGAGTCTGAAACCAGGTCAACCACAGGTTGCTATCAGTGAGGCAGCACTATACTGACTGCCAAACATGAGAGGAGAGGAGAGGAGGAGAGGAGAGGAGAGGAGAGGAGAGGAGAGGAGAGGAGAGGAAAGGAGAGGAGAGGAGACAGGGGAGGAGAGGAGAGGAGAGGAGAGGAGAGGAGAGGAGAGGAGAGGAGAGGAGAGGAGAGGAGAGGAGAGGAGACAGGGGAGGAGAGGAGAGGAGAGGAGAGGAGAGGAGAGGAGAGGAGAGGAGAGGAGACGTACAGGTATGTCATAGCAGCGTCACTCGCAGATTGTTTTGTTTGAACTTCCCTCTCTGAGGAAATGATCCTGCCCTGGTTGTTTGTCTATCCTGCCTGTTCATGTCAGGCTACATATACCTTAACACACAAGTCTCTGTCCTCTTCCCTCTCTCTCTCACACACACACTCACAAAGTTTTACTGTAGTCCACCAGAGGTTACACAGCTTCACTTCTCATTATCACTTTCCCCTCTACCCGTCATTTTCAGGCTCCGTCGCTGCTGCATTTTCATTCACCACTATATATTTACATCCTCAATCCCCAGAGCCTTGGCAGATATTACAGGCTCTTGCATAATCCATGGACAGTGTGAGACACCTCCGATTGCATCTGTAATCACATACCTTGACATCAGGTCCAGCAGCTGCTGATTTCAGTGCACACACTGCCACCTTCTGGCCTGATGAAATAGAGTGTGTGTCCAATCAGACCCAACATGAAATGAAAGCTTCTAGTGTGGGAGTCTGAAACATCATCATACCACGATAAAACTTATTTAAAGATCATCATTTGGAAAGCACCTTGTTTATATTTAGCACAGTCTACTTTGTTTAAAGTAGGTTTACGTTCTGATTTATTGAATGAGATTTACTCTCAGTTAGTTAATGATTTATTAATTGTATGTCAGAAAATGGTGAAATATTCCCATCACAATTGCTCAAGTCCCAAAGTGACATCTTCATTCAGACACAGAATGTTTGGCATTTTTGCTGAATGAAAAACTCCACTGAAGTTACAGCCAGAGGTCTTTGTACGTGTGTTTATGTATATGCACATGAGGGCTTATGAATAATGTTTTAAGACAGATTGGGGAAAAAAAATATGAAGCTGTCATTTAAATTCTAATTTAGTTCCAAAGTTTCCAAAGAGCAATATGTGAAGCAGACTTTTGGGGAAATACATGTAAAATGTTGCAAGAGGCATCCAGAATATTTCACTGTGATGGAACGGTGCAGCTGGAAAAGTACTTTTTCAATATTTCTCTCAGTGTTGACAGTGTGGAATAACATGGATTTCCGTAAGGGAGAACCACAGTTAATTGCAGCTTGGGTTTCATTTTGGAGCTCTGGCCATCATTTCCATCAGTTCTGATAACCCTGTGCTCACAAAAGGAAAGATCTCAGGACGCAGATGAGGCCCAACAACCACAAGCAGTCAGACCATCAGACAGGGTGTAAACAAGCTGACAGTTTTTCTAGATGAGCTACCACTATGTCTGGAAGTTAAACCACGAACGAGTGCATCTGTAACGTGGCCGATAATCCTTCATTTCACAGGGAACCGTGGAGTGAGCACAACCCTGACAAGCTGAGGTTGTTTTCTCTTCCAGCTAAGTTTGACCAACCAGGCAGTTTTTAGAGCCTGCCTGACTGCTCGTGTTTCTTTCCCTGTTGGACTGGCTTTTAGTTCTTTAGTTCTCAGATCTCAGCATTTATTTCACCGAGTACACGATTACCTTCACCAATGTAAGCATGGCAGTGCTACAAGAACACAACTCGAGTTGTAATCTGTTCAGCCCCAGTGTTAAGTAATCGTACCAAGGAGAAAACTGCATGGTGAGGACTGCTTGAGGATGTTACTTGTACATGTTATATTGCCTCCATGGGTGGAGGTTAAAATGCTCCATCTCTCACCTGTAACAGTTAGTTAGGGTTGTATAATCTCAAATGGTGGACAATAATAATGATGATGAAAATAAAATTGAAGTTGTTCTCCTCCGCATTGCTGGTGGGTGAATATGACCTATAATAAAGTAAAAGAGAAGGCATAAACATGATGAATGTACAGGGACTGTGGAGTCAAAGGAAGCTGCCCACTAAAAGGTCCATGTTTGATGGAGGATACGAGCCAGTGTCCTGATGCAGAGAGCAGAGGCACCGCTGCATTTGACCACTGAGTCATCCAAATAATCACTGGAGTGCAGGAAAGTGCTCTCTGAATAGACGCATAGCTTTGAATACGACGTCTGCTGATTGGATGTGATATGTTGTTGCTTCCCTGCTGTTTATGACTTTAAAACCTCAGTTATCAGAGCTTAACACTCCGACTCAACAAAAGGATTCAAATGAGTTTCCTGCTCAAATTATCTAATTATAACCATCTCTGCAATATCTCCTCTGCAGCGAATGAGTTGACATAAAGAGATAAACTGCTCCTTCTTAATCAAACCAGGCTTCATGCTGTGATACATGTATTAGCCTCTAGCTTGTCTGAATCAGATAAAACCAAGACGGGGATTCATCATTGTTGAGCCTTAAGTTTAACTTGATTTGGTGTGTGTGCATGTGTGTCTCAGACCGTCAGGACCTGGAGGAGCCCTCCAAGGTAGACCAGCTCCAGGAGCCGCTCCTGGAAGCTCTGAAGATCTATGTGAGGAAGCGTCGGCCCAGCAAACCGCACATGTTCCCCAAAACCCTGATGAAGATCACAGACCTGCGCAGTATCAGCGCTAAAGGTAGGAATGCAGTCGCCTTACTGTTTCCATCAGATGATTAAAGTCAAAAACCTACCTAAAGGAGAAACACAGAGGTCTCCCAGATAATGAAACAGTGCTATAGCTTTATGTTAGAGTTTGTTTCTGAGAAATTATAGTTTGTTTAGTAGTCTGGCGTGCCAGATGGCTCTGAATACTACAATAACCATAAGCCAGGAACGCAGTTGCTGTAGAGAAGAAGACAGTCAGAGGCACGAATCAGACCAGCAGGGAATTCGTGACATTAGCTGTTGGTGTTGTAAACAAAAAACAGGGCCAGAGTGGCTGAATTATTAGCTTGAGAAGTGGATGTTTCTTCTAAAAGTGCACCTTATGAATCATAGATAACTGCTTGCCTTAGCTTTTTAGGTTCATGGTCTTGTACCTTTGACATTTTATCAAAGGACCCGATATTTTATAAAGCAGTTCTTCATTATTTATACTGCTGATTCAGAGAGGAGCGTTTTACTTAGCTGTAACTGATGTGAATTTGCAGCACGGTGAGGTCTGTAAGTTCTTGTGGGTCGGTTTTGTAGCGTTCTGCCACAATTGCCACACCTCTGGTGACTTTGATAAAAAAAGTCCCTTCTGCGACTGAATGCTACAAAGGCACTGTTGATGGTGTGGAGAGCAGTCTGAGAACATGTCATACACGACTTTATGTCATCCCATCTTTATTACTGTAATTCTCAGTTTACCTGTTTGAGCTAACCCAGTCAATGTAATGGAGACCTCTGCAATTACCCTCAGATACACAGGACTTTTTAGTGTCTTTTAGCTCTTTGTTTTTGTTTTATGGCCCACAAACTCAGCCCTCAATCCAGCTTTTAGCCACAGGCAGCTTTCTTAAGTGAGAAAGCTCTGATAAACTATTTAAACTACCTACCCAACACCAAACAAAGACAGTTAGCAAATAGCTGGTGAAACATTTGACAGATAAGAGTCAGATACTTTTTCTTAGGAGTTGGTGGAGACCAAAACAGACCAAAAAGGAGAATGAATATTAGACTTATGTTGTTCATAACTCCACATGAATGCTAAAGGCCTCAGAATGCTTCGAACAAGCTAGTTTGTATGACATGTCATAGCCACTTTATAAACTTTATAAAGCCATTTAATGTCAGATGTTTTCATGTGGCTGTTGGATGTTGGATTAACTGCTGACAAGGATTTTTTTTAAAAATATCTTTGAAACATACTGTATCTGTCATCATCATGTGAAAAAGTGTTACTGTAAAAGAAGTACTGAACTTCACTTACATAATGTAAGTGGTCGCATATGGGGGAGACAACAAGTGTGATGTTAACACGCCATCCATCCTGATCAAGAACAACGAAGAGAATGAAATTTCACGCTCCAGTTTTGATCCCCATGTTTTGCCGTCTTCATGCAGGAGCAGAGCGGGTTATCTCTCTGAAGATGGAGATCCCAGGTTCCATGCCGCCACTCATCCAGGAGATGCTGGAGAACTCTGAGGGCCAAGATGGGCAGAGCAGCAGCAGCAGCAGCAGCAGCAGCAGCAGCAGCAGCAGCAGCAGCAGCAGCAGCAACAGCAACAGCAGCGACAGCAGCAACAGCAGCAGCGACAGCGGCAACAGCAGCAACAGCAGCAGTGACAGCGGCAACAGCAGCAACAGCAGCAACAGCACTTCAGCTGAGGTGGGGGCCAGTCCCAGCAGTAAGAGCAGTCCCAACGAGGACACCGCTGCTGTTGAGTCGCCAGAGTCCTTGGATGCCGAGGGGGCTACGGCCACACCGCCCAGCGACGAGCCGTAGGAGGCGCCTGCAGGTGCCCCTGAAACTCTCTGACATTCCTTTGCACAAAGAAGGAACAGCCTGGCAAGGCACCAACCACCTATAACCCCTTTACCCCAACTCCTTCGCTTGGTATTACGTTATCTTTATATCCTCGTCCTATTTTTCTGCCCATTCCCCTAAAATTCCCTCCCTTCAAAAGAAAATCGTCAACACGGAGGCCTCAAAGGATCAGTGCTTTGTGTATAATTCTGAATTGAGCTCTTATTTGGCGTGGTGTCTCTGGGACAGGCACCGTCACAGGAAGGGCGTGGCCCTACAAACCAGAGATGATACTCCTCAGGTCTCCTGTGTAAATTCTTATCTGCATGATGGGAGTTTGATAAGTGGTTTTACTCTTCTCTCTCTCTTTCTCTGTACTCATCTCTTCATCTCTTGTATTGTTGGCATACATTCATTGTACATACCATTGTATGGTTAGATCTCTGTTTCTATGATGAATTTTGTGGTGCTTTTTTCATTGTCTTAAATATTATCTTTGAGGCGATACATCAAGGTTTAAAGTGGGACTGATTGTAAGTCCTTCAAAAAGTTATCTAGAATGTTATTGCATATAGACATTATGGAAGTCTAATATTTTATATTTGTTCCTATATTTAAAACTGTTTCCGTCTTTTATAACACTTCTTGGTTCATGTCTCTACATGAATGCGTGTACATCCACACCGCCAGAATGCAAAGCTTCTCTCCATATCGACAGCCGAGTCTGTTCAACTGTTTCCTCAAAGGAGGGAAGCGCAACAGCAGAAGCCTTTGATACACACTCATCAGATTGGCCACGTCTGTTTAACTCGCAGTCTCGACATGAACCGCCGAGACCGTACAAGATTAGATTTAGAATAAGCCAGTCTATGAAATCAACTCATTTGGTGGCTGTATCTCCTCAGCAAATCAGTTTACCTCACTGTCAAAACAAATTGGGAAAATTAGGTTGCTGATAGATGCCAGAGATTTTTCTGCAGCAGGCTGTGATCATATAGAGCGCTTCTTTTATCCATTTCCCTGTTACCGCATTGGGCTGCTTCATCTGGACCATGATTCAACTTAAACTGTGTCGCACTTTATTATCTGGTCAGTAGTGAGGTTTAATATGCCAGTGTTGTGCCGCAATTTGCTTCTTCATAAAAGTCACTTTCCCTAAGGCATGAAGCTTATTATTACTGGTCTCAAACCACAAGTGTCTGCTGCTTCTATGAGGAAGATGTCTGGCGTCACCATTAGTCTTCTTGCTGTTTGTGAATCTAATTTCTACTAACGTGATTGCTTTGTTCAGTGGAAAAAGTACAAGTACAAAAAAAGGTTTCATTGCCAGGGAAGCAAATTTATTAGAGAATACAAGGGAAAGTAAATGTTGGCAAACAACAGTTAAACAGAAATGAAAATAAATTCTTGTAACGGATGTCGTCAAGTTACATCCTCTTTTTCCAGACCAGCATGTTAACAAGCGCAGCCTCCATCCTGCTGTAAAATGACTGTGTAACTTTGCTGAACAGCAGCCCAAAAGGCAGTACAGCGTAATGCTAAATGCTAAAACACAGTCATAAAGTCAAACACATGCAACAATCTAATGTCAGCTAACATCAGCCAGCGGAAGCCACAATAAGCTACAGGTCGTACCAGAACAAGTAAGGCTGTGTGAACAAAACCGCTCAGTGTATTCAACTCGGTGTGTCTCATGAGTTTAGCTTTTCATTTGTAAGAGAATGAATGTGTTAATTCGGCTTTCAGAGGTTACATAACCTCAACCAGATTCATAATACATATATACTATAATACTCTTATTACAACTTTGGTCCCTTTTTTATAGCTTTGGTCATCATTTCTATCAGTTACCCCAATGTTCAGTAAAGTCCAGAGTAAAGGTGTGGCAACGTGACAATGTAGCTTCAACAAAGGCTGATCAGGAAAGAAACAAGCGGTCAGATGATCAGACAGGTTGCAAACAAGCCAACGGTTTAGCCAGATTATCTAAACCCCCGCAGGTAAAACTGGAAAGTGAACACACCAGAAATGTTGCGAATTGCACAGGAAAACTGTCCACATGCAAAATTAGGTTACACATGGTAGATCAATTAAACCAAGAAGTCGTGGAGTGATGAATATTTACAATGGATGGTTTGACCCCAAATTTTTGCAATTTGTTTTTGTCTTCCAATTAAGTTTGGCTAACCTGCCTGATAGTCTGTAGTGATGCCATGTTCCCAAATCTCGGCAGTTAAATTGATGAGTAGTGTTATTGACGACAGAAATGCTAAAAAATGTGACCCAAGTTCTAATAAGCCAGAATCATCCTCTGAGTTTTGACCTTAAAGGAAAAGTACAGTTTAGAAAAGACTAGCTTTTATTTTCCTACCTTTGCCTCTTGGCTCTGTGGTTTGTAAGAACATTGCAGTCACCAAAGTAATGGCTGAGATCGCATAACAGCTAAATTTATCTTGAAGAGAAAAGGAAAATAGTAAAATTATTACCCAAACTTCCTGTTTTTTTTCTTTTTTTTTTTGAAGTTGGGGACTATCAGCCACTTAATGGGTGCAGCACAGTTTTAAATAAAGAGGCAGCTAATCTGGAAAAACTGTTGTCTTGTTTCCAGTCTGTCTGATCATCTGGCTGATTGTGGTTCTCGTCCCAATTTTTTGTGAAGTCATCATGTTCTGAGTTCTCAGCTATTACTTTCGTGACACTAATCAAAGACAGACATAATGGCCAAAATGACCAAAAAAGACCCAAACTGTAATAAAACCGTAGTTTTTCTGTCGCCCTTTTTTTGCTTTGCGTCGCTTGCTCGTGCCCTTTAAGTTACAGCTTTCTGTGCTAACTAGCCATGCTGGGGTTTGATCACAGCCTGTGACAGCTTGACTTTTCAGTCACCTGAATGTCAGCCTAATGAGTGTGTATCTACCGCTAACAGCATGTACTACTAACCGGGCTCTACAAACGCACATGGGCTCTGTTATGGCCTTATGAACAGAGCTCCTCAACCCGCTTTTCTCTCCCTTTTCAGAAGTGTCTTGTTTGAACTGGTGAAACACGGGGGCAATGCAATCCTTAAAACACGCTGATGACCGGACCATGTGGGTCAGGACGATTGTACACTTATGTAGAAAGCACACGGTGGGGTTGGATCCACAAATCCTCTCCGAACGTTCGCCTTGCTCTTCAGACTTGACAGTGTAAACTACATTTAATGATGCAAAGGAGATTCCAGATGACCTTTCACCCCCCTGAGTAAAGCTTCTCCTTGGACAGTAGATCCAACTAAGCTTTTAATCTCATTGACGGGGAAGAAGGCGGTGTGTCTTACATCAGATGAGGTGGTCCCGCTGAAATTAAAAGATGATCCTAGAAAGCTGCTTTTCTCCACAGCTGAGGTCACACATGTTACTGAACAATAAGAAATAAACTCCATTCTATCCTCTCACAGGACCCAGATCCCTCACTACCCTGCTGCCCCTGATGGCTGAATAATGATTCACTCTGCTGTTCACTTCCAGCACAGGGGACAAATAACTGAAGCACTTAAACATATTGAACTTTTCAAACGTAGCTGTAGTCCTGAAATGGAACAATATGAAGGCAAACAGAAGAACTTCTGCAACCAAAGGAGGAGGCCAAAGTTTAGCTTTAAAGAAATTAAGCACAAAAGTTAGTTCATGACAGATGAAATGATGCAGGAAGTCCTGTAGGTCTGGAGCACGACAGACGTCTCAGTCTGAAAGTTTTTCAAACTACAGGAGGTTCATGGGAAGATGTTTGTGCCAGCACGTATTGACTGTTCATCTGAATTTGTGTTTTGTCATTTATGTCAAGTTCTGATTTGATCAGAAGTTGATTGGATGAAAAAATGAATTTGCATTGACTTTATACATACGGGTTTGAAACCAAACTGAATTAAACTAACTAAATTAAAACTTCAAAAAGATGATGTGAAATGACATGAGAGCGTGCTGTTTTGCAGTTGACCTCGAATCTTACAAATCTGACTTCTTTCAAATTTCATTGAATTACAATTTTCTTCTTCTTGAACGTTTTGTCAGGATCGACAGCTCTTTCTTAACCTTGGGAACACCATGTTCTGGATCATTCAGCAGCCACATGATCGTCATCAGCAGATAAAGTTTGCTTGAAACTATAGATGCAAGTTACAAATACAAATGCAAGTTCAAAACCTGATTAAAAACCAATGGAAATACATTTGCCACCTGTTTTTTGGCACAGATATCTTCCCATACATATTGTTCCACATGCCTCACAATGCTTGCAGAGATATAAATCGTGTGTGAAACTGTTGCAGTGACTGGATGACTCACTCAGCTTCTCGCATTTGATCCAAAATAGGAAAGTAAGACAACCCTTTAGGGCAGTGAAGGGTTCTGGGTCTCAGCAGCACATAAAAAAACCCATTTACATTCTATCCCTGCTCAGAAATACATATCATAAGGGAAACCAGAGCTGTTTCAGTTTTTCTTTTTAACGTGTTTGAATGTGAATAATGTCATGGAGTCTGTCAGAATGATATGCAGTGTTAAGGAATACTTACTTCTATCTCAATGTAACATAGCAAATGCTCTCCCTTGGTTCTCTCTCTGTCTTGCTCTCCTGGTGAGAGATGAAGGGAGGCATCTTGGTGTTTTTCTTTCTTTCTTTCTTTTTTTTTTTCTTGAAGCTGGAAAACCTTCACAGCCGAAGAATGTCCACATCCGCCCCTGAAGCGCCTGGCCAACCCTCAGGCGCCTGACCGCACCAGGGACTGTTCTATGTTCCTTTAGGACACAACTTCACAATGCTGAATTACTCTTGTTCCTTTCTGTTGAATGTTGTACCGACGTAACTGTAATACTCTACTATCTAGCTCACTGCAGAGATGTTATATAAATGGTGTGTGCTTTGCATTCCAATTGGCAGCTCTGTGGAAAAAGATGCTCTGTTATTTGTCCTTGGGAACATCAACTCACATTCAAGAGTGGGAAAAAAAAGGAGGAGGAACTGGAACTTGGTGGGCTGATCTGGGCTTCCAGGTCGTGGTCCAAACAAGACACACATCTATGTACATTATTTAGGACAATGAGAAAGAGAAGCCCATGATTGGGAGAAATGGACGACCAAGTCACCTCAGCACCTGATCAATATCGTTGATATGTTCTGTTCCTGTTCCATGTCAAACAACAGAGCTGCCCCCACCCCTCCTCAGCCAGGAAGCCAATCTGCTGTCGTCAATCAATCAAACCCAATCAATCGACAGCTATTTGGTTAACAGGTCAACTAATGAACTAGGGTTCGACCGATATGGGGTTTTGAGAACTGGCAAACGTTTTTAGATTTAATGGGCTGTAGATGATGTTTTGAGCCAATAATCAGTCAAAGGAAAGATCGATCTTCAGATACTTGATATCAGCCTGGGGTACTTACACCTGGCTTGTCAATTAGGTTTCCCAGAATGCCTTTCAACAATGTCCAGACAACCACCCTCCACTGAGCACATATTAAAGCTGGATAAATATTTTCTACAGTATTACAGTATGAAATTACAATTTGAAAGTTATCACAAAACCCTCAGAATCGAACTCTGAGCAGCCTCATGCTTGAAACATCACAGCTAACAGGATCTACATGGTGTTCAGATCTGTTTGTTTCACCCCCATTTACAAAAAAAAGCCCACCATTAGCACTGCGTTGGCAGAGCGGGAAGAATGCTAATGACAGTGATATTCTGTTGATCTGACTTTTCATGGCTAACCAGTTTACTAGCCTTGTAATCACACCATATGAGTCTAATGAGATCTTTTTATTATGTTAGTCATCAATTTGTTGACGCTTATGTAATTCTTTCCACCAAGTCTCAGACATTCTCAATATCCGTGGATATTAGGAGGAGGCTAGG
Organism: Chaetodon trifascialis; assembly: GCF_039877785.1. Lineage (NCBI taxonomy): Eukaryota > Metazoa > Chordata > Actinopteri > Chaetodontiformes > Chaetodontidae > Chaetodon > Chaetodon trifascialis. The sequence continues at coordinate 21,692,965 of NC_092072.1, forward strand.
AGGCTCGTGTGACAGCCTGAATAATATGACATGGAAGCAGCATCAGTTTGCTAATTAACTAGATACTAATTGAAAACACAAAAACATTACAGGTATACAAACTCAATATCAGCCTCACATATCGGCCTAACCCTAGATGAACCACCTTACCTAGGAGCCAGAAAACGTGACTGTGAACTTCAATATAAGTCATTAACAGTAGCTCTGTTGTTGTCTGTCCTGAAGGTGTTCTTGGTAGACATCACAAACTGTCCACTGTCGCCTTTTTTCCATCTCTATCAGAGAACCCCACCACCAGTCATATGCAGTGTTGTATAGTCGTGTTAATGAGACATGATGGTCACATCTTACTGGGCGTGAGGGTGGAAGGCTCAAGGCTTGTTGTGGATTTATCCCATCAGCCCCCGCTGCCGGCCCATAGGGTGACGTCGACCTCAGGAGCTGCTCTGAGGTTTGAGCTTCAGTCTGTTCCAGCTCTCCATTTTAAATATTGTCTTCGTTTGTACATTAACATATGCTTTTTATGTTCATATACTGTTTAACTTTACCATGAACTGTCCTGGCAAAGTAATAAAATATATTTATTTTAAAATATTCACGTGTGCCTCCATAACTTAACATCACCCAGGGAACATAATACAATACTGTAAATACAATGTAGAAATGTTAGGCAGAATATGAATCAGTGATTTCAAGTAATGAATTGTCATAGCACAACAATTACAGAGAAGCAGTGATAGGTAATGCAATTCTTAATTTTTAGGCTTCATCCAACACAAAGTGCACATAATGAACAGAAAAACACACAAAAGGTAAAAATGAGGATCTGAGACATTTGAAATAAAATACTGCAGAAGTTAGATGTATGAATATAAAGTAAAATATATGAAATATAATAGACTGAGGTATAATAGTGTGGTAGGCAGGTGTACAGTAATGAAAAGGTATATATATGACATATATAACACCTTGTATATGTGTGTGCATGTGTGTGTGTGCAGGTATAAACAGTAGTAGCCTACTAGCCTAATGAATATACAACAATCAGTTATTGTAGTTTTAAAGTTTGGTTACATTGTTCACATTCGGCTAATTATCTACAGGACCCTGGATGCAAAATTAAAGTTACCAACATCTGGTGTTTTTTCAGTTTTTGAGGATGAATTGTTGCTTCAAACTGCATTAGTGTACTGTAAGTTTAAAAAACTTTGTGTAAACTAGAGGTGGAATTTTCCCCTGATAAAGACATGAGTCAAAAAGGTCCAGGGCTCATTGGAATGAAGAGATTAATCCTCTCGGGACCATAAATATATCCAAGGGAAAATGTTTGGGCATCCCTGCTTTAAGGTGGCTTCACTGAACCTAACATTGACAATCCTGCGTGACTGCTCTCACAGAGCTGGTTACCAAGCGGCTCCATGACCTCATGCATTATCATAGCAGAAAACAAATGTAAAGAGATGCAATGAAATGTCACAATTTTAGTAAAACGTAAATCTAACTGGAAAGTGGAAATGGCTGAAGATAACCAAAACATTGAAAGCAGCGTTTAAGACTTGTATATTTTAATGGTTTCAACACACACCGTTTTGAGTTTATGCTAAGTCCGGAACAGGAAATAAATGGATAAGGTCTGACTTCTGTTGTTTTAACATCACATATTTGCTGTTGGTGTAACTACAGAGGAGCTGAGTGCTGCAGACGCCTCACATCAGACGCATCATGCTGCACTTCTTCTGTGAGTATTGAAGTTTAGTTTCTGGTTAAAAGTTGTTGCCTCATAATATCCAACTTTTTAGTCTTTCTACACTACAGAGACCTTGTTTTATATCTAGACTGGGACACTGATGGACACAGAAACATTTCTATATTCCTAATATAATAGAATGCCATGCAAAGTATTTGTGCTTGTTTTCAGGGTGTCACTCTGTGCTGTCTTGTCTCTTTAATATGAATGCTCTGGACAAAATGTCCATTGTTTGTCCCCGCTGGCTCCACTTCCTCCAAACTGATTGGTGAGGAAGTGTTTTTTCACCTTTGATTCAGAAGCCTGAAGACAGCACAGCATCCGCTACCATTGCAACTAAGCATGAACTAATCCATCAATCCTGAGAGATGAAAGTCGACTGACAACTAGCAGAGCCAAAAAATGTGAACGCTCTGGCCTGATGCTAACCACGGCCATTATCGATTTCCTCTTTTATTAGAAGTAACTTAAAATTCTTTTTCTGTAAACTTCACTAAAGAGGCTCTGAGGCTTTACAAACATTTCTTTCCTCACAAACATTTGAAGGGCAGATTTTTGGAATATTTTGACGCCAGCACCGTTCATTTCATTTTCCTAGTCCATGTGGATGTACGTATGTGTCCTTGTGTGTCTGTGTGAGCTTGTACTGCACGAAACATAAACCAAACGTGGACCCATGCATGAAAACGTTTGGGGCATTTTCATGGTGGGCTGGTTAGTCTGATGAACAGCAGTGAGGCCATGCTGGTGCGCTGGGAGTGTTTTTCCTCTGCACTGCACAGACAGGCAGCTCACCTGGCTGATGTGCATGCTGCTCACAAACCGCAGTAAGTCACCTGCTGCTCATTTCAGCTCTGACTGTACTGTTCCCCTCTCTGATATTTTAAAGCCATCAACGGACTAAATACAGCAGATCGTCTGTATCTGGTTGATTAGACCTGTTTGAAGAATAGCCTCAAACTGCCTTCATCTCTGTGAATAACCCACCGGTTTACACTGAGACTGACCCTCACTGAGGAACTACTGATTCCATTTCATGGGACCTTTAACTACTAATCTCATTGTGTGAAATTTATCAAAGTATTATCATTAAAATCATTTTAGCTGACTTCCTCTGTGTAACACTGCTCAGTCATGAAAGAATCAGGCCAGCACATGGACATTTCATTGTTTACTTTCAACTTCAGGTTCAAAAAGTTACATAGTATTTTAACAATTAAAATGTGCTAAAGCACAGCGTTCTAAACTTCTAAAAGCCGCTTCAGACAAATACAGAACATTTCAATGAGCATTAAAAAAAAGAAACCTGTATATGTATAATAAAAAGTGTAAAACACCTACACATTAAAAATCATTGAACATCACCATTAATGAAAAGAAAACGAAACAGGAAATGTACAAAAGTCTGTGGGAACACAGGGAGGAGGAAACTTCCATACAAGCAGAGTGTGTTTGAATGTGATCAAAGGTTGTTTTAATCGAACATGTCGTCATCGTCGTCGTCTTCCTCCTCCTCTGACTCGTCGAAGTACTTCACCTCCTTCTTGGCCCGGCCCGGTCTGTCACGGGACGGGGCGTTCATCACACTCACACTGTTGCTGTCATCGTCCTCGTCATCGGATGGAGGTTTCTGAGGTTTCTGCACAGGGAGACAGTAAAAGCACTGGTTATCATTTAGGTTAACGCTGCACTGGTTGCTGTCTAAGGTTCCTCGGGCTGCGTGTACTGCAGCGGTAGAAGAAGTATTATATTCAGATTCTTTGGTTAAACGTCCAGTGCATGGGATTTAGAAGGGTTTAAACACTGATTTTACGCAGAAAAATGATAGATGGACTGAAATGTACTTGGTGATATATGCACAGTCATGCTATTTGATGCAATCTTGGATTTCTACGACTGATGATGGTAATTATTTCATCAGTTAGTTACCATACAGTCTGGCCCCCCCCCTGCTCTCTGAGGGTTGGGAATGTGATGCTGAGAAAGCTCTGATGAAATATTCAGCTTTAAGATTTGAGTCAGCTTATATCTCGTGCTTACAGAATGGCTCCCTATAAGCACAAGTACAAATAACACTGCTGCTTTGAATGTTTCTGATAACATGGAACTATAAGTGACATTAAATGTTAAGTAAAATGTGTGTGTTGCAAATTTCCCCCATGTCCAAATTGTTTACATACAGGTGATCATAACAATTGCGTGAGAAGTGGTGTACACCTCTTTCAGGGCCTGTTTAGGGTGTAACAGTTCTAAATGAGACCCCAGGTCACAACTCTTTAACAACCAATTTAAAGAGGTCCTTAGCACATAGGTGTCTTTGCAGATATACTCACTCTGCCGGGAGGTTTTGTCACTTTCTTCATCGGGCTGTAATCCTCTTCAGAGCCGGAGCCCTTCCTCTTCCTCCCCCTGCCTTTACCTGCACACCACAACAAAAAGTGTCCATTCACTATCAGCAATGTGAAGCTGATTTCCTTTGTTTTGTTGTAAGAAAATTCAGAATCTGTGCTGTACCTTTAAGAGCTGGTGCTGGCTTCTTGGACCCAGTGTCAGAGTCAGAGTCCCAGATGGATTTATCTGGTTTCTTTGCTTTTGGTGCTGGTGGCTTCTTGGGTTTGGGAGCTGCATCAGAGGGCTTCTTAGCTGCTGCAGATCACACATAAAGGTCGATCAAACCTGACCGTTAAATGCTGCCTGCACACAGTGACTTATCCATCGTTATCCATACGTTGCAATAATATCATGCTTTGATGAGTTACACAACGCCTTTCTAACGTTCATATTACACTCAACGAGCTTTGCTTTAAGTGGCATTGAATTCAAAAGCAAGTCAGTAATCCCTTCAGATATCACCCCCTCTCCCCTGTGTTACAGTGCTGGCTGTGATGCTGCATTAGAGCTCCCTCTGGTGAACACAGTGAGTCACTACCTTTCTTTGCTGGCGATAGTTTGTCGAAGGCAGAGCTGCTGGAGTAAGTGGAGAACACCGGGCTGTTGTCTTCTTCACTGTCAGACTTGGAGCCATCTACAACACAAACACAGGCCAACGTTCACCTGCTGCTCTTTCTGTGCAGATCACTCCTGCATGACGACATTTCTGACTGAGCCAACATTTTGGAAAGTGTGTCATTCATATTTGCACATTTCATCCTGAGACTAAATGTAATTTCATTTAAATGAAGCTTTAATATTGTGTGAAAGCAGAACATTTACATTTGCTTTCCTCACATTCTGTCATTGTTGCACATGGTTCAGTGCTTTTCCCCTGGGCTACAGTTACCTTTCTTATGACTGAGTCTTTTGTGCAGCAAAGAAATCAGATACTGTTGTTTTAAAGGGACACTGAGAATCTATTACAGTTCAGCATCAAACACACTACAACAGAAATTTCTCATTTTACGCAGAGTTCAGTGCAATTTATGCAGCAGCCAGTAATGAGTATGCACTGTCAACAAAATGTTTTTGAAAAGAAAATGCAGAAGTTCTCTTGTCCGAGCATCTAAAATGTAAATGCATTCAGGTTTTCTGTCTGAAATGACAGTAAATTGAGTATCTTGAGTTTTGGACTCCTGACTGGACAAAACTTTGTAAAATTGTGATTATTCACAATTTCACATACTCAACTAATACATGACAAAATAATCAATATTGAAAATAACTGCTTGCTGCAGCTCTAAGCAGTATAGACAATTACTGTTGATTGACAGATGTTCATCACATAGACTAAATAATCCTAACCCCAAAGAAAAAACCTGTGGACATGTGTGAGCGCACACTAACACAGAGCTTGTACTCACTGCTGTCATTGCTCTTTTCAGAGAAGGCTGACTTAGATGAGAAGATGCTGGTTGTCTCTTTCTTTTTAGCTACAGGTGCAGACCTTCAGAGGAGCAGAAAAATGTATTCAGCATTTGTCTTCTGTATATTTTTATTAGACAGCAGAGCCATAACAGGAAATAAGGCGGGAGACAAGGGACTGACATGCAACACACACAAGTTAGATTTGGACATTGGGGACGTTATGGTTATGTGGAAAACACAAACACTCTGCTTCAACATGCTCAGATGAGCTCCTGACTGTGCCTGAAGGCTTACGTGGGCTTTTGCTTGGGGGGAGAGTAGGAGATTTCGTTGTCGTCATCATCGTCATCATCATTATGGTCATTGTAGCGCTCCTTGGTCTCAGAGGAAGCGAAGTCGTCTTTAAATGACCTCACAGGAGAAGAGGCCACGTCGTCACCGTTCTCCTCTTCGTCAGCCTCCTCCTCTGAGAAGTCAAATGTGTATTTTGGCTTGGAAGCTGAAAGACGGGAGCAGAGTCTGTGTCAAACCACATTATTATTGCTGTGGATTCTGCTGTAACAATAATTATTCATGTTGCAGCTGGGTTGCATCAGCCTGCGCCCTCAGACACTTGAAGCCAACAGAGGCTAATCAGACTGAGGAAAGGTGTACCCTGCTCACAAGTTATTTTTGGCCCCAAGCCGCTTCAATTGAAATGAAACGCTACCAATCACTCTGCAGCAGCCACCTGGTGCTGACGGTGGGCCATATCAAAGAACTTGTACAAAAGAGAGACAGAAGGCTGAGAAATACAGAATGCATGCTGTAAGTGAAAAAAGACAATATTTCAGGAACGTCTTAAACGACTCGACAACTTTCATTGACTCAAAATCTTTGAAAACTAAGTACAGGAAACAGATTCACTGTCTCTCCTTTAAAGGATAAGCGTGTTCTTTTTTCACTTTCTCTCACATACCAAGTGTATGTTGAAAGAGTTACTGGTGCCTGTAAGAGTTTCTCCTGTTGAGGGCTGCGTGATAGAAACTAATAAGAGTCAATGAAGGCAGCAGGACAGTGTATGTAGCATTGAGTCAAAATAAACTCCAGTGTGTGTGCTCATGGTACTGACACCCAGTGCAACAGCGTGGCTCACTCTCTCTTCAATAGTTTTTGGCTAACAGTGCAGCTTTATGGCACAGAGGAAGAAGATGTATCGGGCTTTGATACACACACAAGAGGGAAAATGTGGAAAATAACAATATTTACCTTTAAACATAGAGCCTCAAAATAGCTGCCACAATGAACACTGCACTATTCTGGCCTGGTGGTGCTGCTAGTGAGCATTCATACTACATTTAACGCTATCAATGGCCCAAATGAGGGCCAAACTTTACCTGATGCCCTCTGGGACTTGTTCTCTCTGGGGATGATGGGCTCACTGCTCTCCACATCGCTGTCTGACTTAGACTCGTCATCAGACCAGGGGTTTCTCTTCTTCACCTTCTTGGCAGCTTTGGGTCCTGGAGGTTTTCTCACTCTCGGAGCACCTGCAATGAAGTAAACAAGATTACCCAACTGTTTGTTGACTGTCTGTATTCTCACTTAGAACTGAGGAGCTCCTAGTAGTTCAATAATTGATTTCAGTTTCTTCACTGCATTGCAAAGCATCAAAGAGGCCTGGGGTAAAAGCTGCTTTCATACCAGTCCAACACAGTACGTCTAGGAGACACAACGCTGCATCACTTCTGGATAGTTCCAGTTGACAAATATGTTCCTGTGCAGATAAGTTATTTATCTACTGATACTGCAAGTCCCATTTCATTTCCCTCTACCTCAGTCTTCAAAGTTTCATCTGAAAAACATTTAGCATCTTTCTATTTGACCTTTTTAATTCAGTACTTTCACATTTGGACAGAAATGGCAATCGCTTCATCACTAAAACCTTAAACAGGAAATGAATTGAACATCCTTGATGCAATAGTTGAAGCTCTGAGTTTAGCACTGACCAGGTTCTTTCTTCTCTTTCTTGACACGTGGAGCCTTTGGTTTGGCTACAGAGTTTTCTCCTGTTCCTCCCTCACCGCCCAAAGCATCATCATCAAACTCCAACTTCACCGCAGGATCTGTGTCACCCTGAGGGAAAACACAACCTGTAACAAACCTGGAGCCCCGATTCCCGACTCTTCCATCTAAGTGTTACATCAGCCGCCGTTACCTTCTTCTTTTTGGTCAGTTTCTTGGCTGCATCAGATTTGAGTGGCTGAGTTGGAGGTTCCACTCTGCGCCCAAATGGAGAGGGCATGGTCTCCTCCAGGTTCATCTTCTTCGCTTTAGGTTTGCCCACCTTCCCCTTCACCAGTTTGATGGCCTTGCCTAAACTCTGCTCCTCTCGCTCCAAGGCCTCCAATTTCTGACAGACAAAACACAGCAATTCTTAAGTTACATGAATTAACTTTCTAAACACTGCAAATTTTCAAATCAAAGCCAGTATTGAAATAATGGCTGATGGCAGAGCCTCATGTACATTCCCACAACACGAATTCCATCAGTTCAGCACAGTCCTGTCAGACTCCACAGCTCAGTTTCTTTTTGTAGCAGATACAGTTTTCATTCCCTCATTTATTCCAATAACTTCCAATTTTTCTGGACTGCTGTCTGGTTCTGTCAATGACTCTCGACACTTCCTGAAGACATTTCAAGTTAAAAATCTTCTAGGAGTGGGAGGGATTATTTCCACTGAGCTGCTGGAAGGCTTTTCATGTGAAACAGTCAATAAGTGTTGCTTCTCATTGACAGCAGCTGGAATAGTTCTATAATTTTGGGAAATATACTTTTCTACTTTTTAAGTTTTTTCTGGTGGAGAGTTAGATAAGATGACTGATATCAGTCTGAGGTCTGTTCATTAAATATGAGGCTACAACAAGCAGCCAGCACCGGAAACTGCTAGCGTGTATGAATGTGAGACATTTTCATGATTAGGTTTTAGGTTCAGTTGTTTAAAACTTCACAACAATTTGCAACCAGTGGCTCAAACCACATCAACCCCTGAAGTAGACGATCAAATATCATCCCTTGTAGCTCAGCAAGTGTTATGTGCTGAGAAAACAATAAATGGCTGAAACACAAAACTTACATCCAGCTCCTCGATGAATATGGCCAGGTCCTCCTTCCACAGATCTCCTGGATATTTGCTCTGGAGATCACTCAGCTCTTCTCTCTGTACATCAGCACACATTCACTTTGTGAATCAGCACATCACGTCAACTGAGCAAAGCACTGTTGGAGCCGTGGGTCTTCCAAAACGATGATTAGTAATACCTTTTGGTCCCTCTGCTTGAGCAGCTCATCCACCTTCTCTTTCGTCAGGCACCACAGAGGCATGTTGAGGATGTAGTTGAAGTTTGGCCCTGATGAGGAGCCCGAGTCCACCGAGCTGTCGCTGTCATTTCCATCTCTGTAATCTTCTTCTTGAGCCTGTCACAGAAAAACAACAAACATCTCATCATCAAACAGAAACTAACTCATGCTGCTTTCTGCACCTTCTGCCATGATCAGTGTGTAGTTACTGACATGCTGCAGGAGCAGCTCCCTCTTGTGTTTGTTAATAGTTACAGCACAGATTAATATAAACCTAAAACTGAAGCCATTTGTTTTTGGAGCATAGTTATTTATATTACTTATTATAAGCCGAATGAATTTTCACTTTTGGTCATGTTGTTGCAGTGTGAAAGTGTGTGTGTGTGTGTGTGTGTGCGTGCGTGCGTGTGTGCGGATCTCAGTCCAGCCATTGTAATAGTACCTTTTCTTGAGCCTTGGACCAGGCAGCCACTGGATCTGACTCGAAGCCTTTCTGGACCAGCATGCGGATCAAGTCACGCTTGGTTTTGTTCTCTGTTAGCATGAAAAAACAAAGGTTAAAAAGAAAACATATTCGATCACTCACTGTGGCATGAGACTGATATATTTTTGGGATTTCAGCATTCTTACCAATTGAAATTTTTCCTTCAATCTTCTCCAGTACAAAGCGAGCCTGGTTGGAAATCTTGGCAGCCTCAGCTTCCAGGCTGCCCACTAACCAATCCTTTCTCAGTTTGTAGTAGTGCAGGCGGAGCTCGAAGAACTCCCTCAGGATGTCTTGGACAGAATCGTACCTCTTCAGACAACCCATGTGGTCAAACAGCACCTGAGGATCAAGTGGTTTAAGTTAATGAAATTGATAACTTAACCCAGAAAATGTAGTAGAAGCCTGATTTTAAAAAAGGACAAACCAGGGAGGCCAAGCCATCAAAACAGAAGACCGAAAACACTTTCCATGATTTGGATTTAATCTTTGGTTCAACTGAAATCAGGTTACCATGGAGTTGCAGGTAAGGCTGGACTGCAGCTTGAACACTTTGTGAAGACCAGCTGCCTCAGCCTGGGCCAGTTTCTCCTCAGACAGGCGAACCACAAACTTGACTGTGGCGTCCGTGTGGTATTCCTTATAATCACTGATGAGAGCTGGTGTTTTGTCACTGCCCTGCAGCATGGGCTCCAGCACAGACTCCTTATAGGCCTGCAAAGAGGGAAGACACACAGTTTTTTAACAATACTATCTCTTTTTGGTTCTTTGTTGTATTATATTATTATCATGAAATGAAAGTGTTTCGTATGGTGACCAGTTAACTTCTTGCTTCGGTGAAAAAATCCAATATAAGATATCGCAGAGAGCAGAGGCTGAACTGTACCTGTGTCCATGTCCGAACAGGAAGCTCTGTGATCTCAATGGTGTTCCTGTCTATGACTGACACCTCTCCACTGACCAGGTACTGATTCTGACCCAGTTCATGAATCACCCCTTTGAAGTTTTTGTAGCTGGGAAGCTGTTTGGGGGAAGCAATCAGACAGGGAGGAGAAGTGAGATACTGGTCTAATTGTCTGCATCCACACTACAAACAACAAGCCACGGATGTCCATGAGCAAGCAAGGAAGCACAGCCAATCTGTGTTACTGCCAACATGCTTATCAACTAAGAAAATGTGGTCAAGGCTGCCAGAGAGGTTCCTTTGCATTGTTTCTACAACAATATGATTGAAAGTTAGGAATAGGCACAGTTGAGCAAAACTACATTCAGACTCTCTACAACTTTTCTTTCAAGCAGTGCAGGAGTAAACAATTCAGATTCAATGTACCAATGAGCTGAAATCAGACTTAATTAAACTGTTGGCTGCTTTGTGGCATTGAGACATGTAATCTTTTATATCTAAGACTCTCTCTCTCTCATAAGCTGTGGTGGCTCATTGAACTCAGGAGATAATTTCCTGTCCATATTCTGTTTAATAAACTAACTTACACTGTCTATCAAACTATCCTTGGTTAATTGGTTGATTGGTTAATACTTTGGGTAATTATTGGTAAATCATCTACCATTTCGTATGTAACTTGTTATATGGCAACATTGATATAAAGTATCCAATAAAAGCTGTGATATGGTACATTTTCTAGAGATGTTAACATGGAATATTTATGACAGCTTTGAAAACCTGACAAATAAAGGTATGTCACTACACTGACACACAGACATCTTGTGATTACCTTAATGACATACAACTGTTCTGTTCTGGTTTGCAGCACTGCCATTATGGTCTACTTCAACCACAGATAAGAATAAAAGCTATCACAGTATAAAGGGGACATAAGAGATGAATGTCTTCTCTGTCATGCTTCCAGTCCTTAGACTGTTTACCATTGGCAGGGGGTCCTGGTGGTTGAGCATGCGGTTGAGGTTGTTGACGATCTCTCGTGGATCGTAGTTGGGGATCTTACACGCCCAGCCTGTCCCGATTCCCTCAGCACCATTCACCAGCACCATTGGAATGATGGGAATGTACCACTCTGGCTCCACTTGCTGGTTGTCATCGTACAGGAATTTGAGCAGGTTGGAATCCACCGCTGGGAACAACAGCTTGGCAAGAGGACTGTGGGAAATGACGCCACCGTCATTAGACTTCCATACTCAAATGAATCTTCTCTATTGTTTGTATAAAGGTTTCAGACAAGTAACTAATTCTGTGAAAAATCGTACAACTTGTCATAAAAAAGGCATAAAGAAGAAGAAGAAGAAGATGATGATGTAAAATGCTCAACGGGCAAAAAGATGAGAATCCAAAGTGTCGTTGCTTTACCTGAGCATAGTGAAGATGTAACGAGGGCTGGCAGCATCTTTGCCTCCGTTGATGCGAGTACCAAACTGACCCAGTGGCTGCAGAATGTTCACGTTGTTACTGCCCACGAAGTTCTGGGCCAAGTTCACTATGGTCATCATGAGAGCTTGCTACAGGGACAAATAGGAAATGAGTAGATTCAGATTAAGATCTGCTGTGATTTGAGCCTGAGGATGTAGAACGGCTAATAAACACACACTCACACACACCATTTTAATATTAATATGCCAAACGTCTTTTAGAGCTTACACCATTGCCATTAATTTACACCGGGTGGAATATTGGATAGAAATCTCAAGCTAGCCTGCTAACTACTCATCTCCCCCTTCATTAGAGCCACTCTCAATACATGGCGTCACATGTGGAAGACACTGAGCTGACTGTACCTCTCCATGATGGTAGGCTGACCTCTCAGACACTGAGCCGGCCAGCTGTGCGACCTTCACTTCCCTCTTATCATTCCTCTTCAAGCAGGTGAACAGCACCTTCCTCTGGCCTGGCTTTAGACCTGGAAAGATCGCACACATTTTTGTGTTTGTGGTATTAAATCTTTCAGTATGGCTTAAGGAAAAGAAATTCCCACAGCAGCACGCCACACAGAGACAGAGTGATTATACAAACCATCAACCAATGAGGGAATGGATCTCTCATTGTCGGAGTTGGAGAACAGAATCAGCTCTTTGTTGATAAAGTCATTGTAGGAGAGGTGTCTGGTCTGAGTCCCATACAGGTATTGCTGAAAAAAAAAAATCAATAAAAATAAAAATGAATACACATACTTTAATCAGTGGGCTAACATTTCTTCTTTTAGATTAGCTTTAGCACAACAATAAGCCCTCTTAAAGTTTAATAAAATGTCAAGAAATCCACAAATCATTGCAGATTCTTGGACATTTCCATTTCCATCCATCGGATATCTGAGGAAAACCACACAAATTCCACAAATCAGAGTTTGTGAAGCTCAGGCCAAAGAATTGCCATGAGAGCATCACACACACAAGAACACAACATCTTTGCACACACACATCTTGACTTTCTTTCCCTCATCACTGCCACAGCTTTGAGTAAAGCCACAAACCTCTGGCAGGCCGTGCATCCTCCTCTGGCGTCTGTCCTCCATGAAGTTAGTGAGCCACTCCTTCCTGTCATCTGTCTTCTTCTTACTGAAGGCCTGGAGCAAAACAACCACAACACTGCCACTCAGCCCCCATTTACTACATACTTATTCAACACAGTTTCTCCTGTTTAAAGCACAGTGTCAGCACCAGCTCCCTGCTCATCTTTGTACTCGTCTATGCTTAGTTTTTGATCGGACACCTTCTGAGTTAAAACACAATTTTGCCAATTTTACTACTTATTTTATGTTAATAAAGCATGTTTGTATGGATGCATGTGCTTAGACAACATTTGACATTTGAGAACCTTTTCTGTTAAATGATCCAAGTTTTTGTTGACATGGTGAGGTGTTACTTTGCTAAGAAATCTCAGGCATAATATTGGCACCGATAGCAAAAAACATCCCATAATGTTTTCACACACAGACAGTATAGGTGTCTTGCTCCTTTGCCATATAGTCGTATGCTTGAATAAGTAACATAAAAAATAGAACGCCATATACAGTGTAAAGCACTCCAAAAGAGCATCCCTGCCACAGATATCACCTACAAGAGGCCAATAATGTCAGAGCAGAGCTGAGTTCCTTGTGTTTCACTGTGTGCTACACTGGAAGGTGTTTTTCACACTTCCGCTCCCCTACAGAACTGTATGTAAGTGTAGCATTAAACTCACCAGAGTGATGGCTGCATCATCCTCTGCTCCATTGTATCTGAACATGATGCGATGCTTCTCCATGTCAGCAAAATATTCCTTTGCCTCTTTGCTGGTACTTGTACCCAAACCTGGAATGCAAATGTCAAAACAACACATGGAACTATAGAATTTCTAGATTTTTTAATTAATGGAGATTATATTGATATATTCAAATCAGCGAGTTGCAAACCTTTGTAATACTTTATATGCCAGGTTTTATACTTCTCTGTCTGTTTCTTCCACTCGTCGAACTCTGGAATGCTGTAGAAGGCCAGCTCCTGCTTGTTCTTCGTTGCCTGCACACAACAAATAAACATGATCAGTGAGGCACAGCTTTATTGTACGTTTATGTTTTTACTTCATGCAATTCACCTGTGATGTAAACAGTATCTCCCCAGTTTAGCATTTCACTCTGCATCATTACTAGACTCATGATTGACAGAGAAAGGATCCGAATTTTGGGCACAGCAGAGGGTCTGGTGCACTTAATATGTTTGCTGAGATGGTGAAGTACAGGAGGCGTGTGTGTGTGTGTGTGTGTGTGTGTGTGTGTGTGTGTGTGTGTGTGTGTGTGTGTGTGTGTGCCTCTCTCTCTTACTTTGACAATGGGTGTAATGAACTCCTCCAGGAATGTGTGTTTCAGCAGGGATGGCCAGTTGTGGTGGAAGAAGTTAATGAGGAGACCTTTGATATGGGAGCCGTCTTGATCCTGGATGACAGAAGACGAGAAATGTTAAAACTACTGGTTGAACAGCTTTTATTTATGCTACAGCGGTGATTGTCCAAGAGGCAGGTCACCTGATCCGTCATGATCATGATCTTGCCGTAGCGCAGGCTCCTCAGTGACTCTGGGTCATCATAGCTCTTTTTGTATTGGAGGCCCACAATTTTGATGATGTTGTTAATCTCAGCATTTTCCATGATCTGTTGACAAAGAGAAGGTAACATCAGATGCAAGACAGAGTATAATAAACATTAAGCCTTGATTTTCTACTAATGTTGAATCACTTGATGGTGTGAAAGGGAATATTATTGATAGGAAGCAGGACAAGGGGATACCCGTGTTAGATTTTTAAGTGTGCACCTGTTTGCTGACAGACAGCAGATTATAAGGTACTGTGCGGTCTGACAGATTGAAAAAGGAGCGCGGCCACACTTCCCCTTCAGAACACCTTCAAATGCTTTCTCTTCGTTCCTGCACTGTGTCATGTCACATCCAGTTCTTCAACAATACACTAGTAGAAAACACTAGTACTAGCACTAGTACTAATACACATGTAGAAAATTCTGCATTTTGCATTCTCAAAGTTGCCATAAATGTTTAATAGTTTTGATCTACTGAATGAGAGAGTCACAACTTCATCCTGGCTTTCTTTTCAGTCGAGCATGCTGGGGCACAATGACCTCTACATAACATTATAGTCCCAGCTATGTATAACATTTTGGCTGCAGACAGTGTGGAGTACTGAGGAACACAGTGAAGCACTCATCTCATCATATTACCTTTTTCATTGCTCAGGGTCACATTTATTTTCCTTCTACCTGGTTATCAGTCTTTCTGAACTGTACTCACACGGAGCCAGATTCCACATGGCAGCCTTTCATTGTGTTACAGCTTTCTGAGTGACTGGATAAGTGATGTGTGAGTGATGTTCCTCCAGTGTGAACACAAACTGTGTGCTGTGTGCGGAGCTGTATAAGCTGTTTCTAGCTTCCATGAAAGCTGACATACTGAGGTGCTGCTCATCAGAATTAAAGCTCAGAGCCAGTCATTCTAACATGGCTCACCTTTGCAGCTCCGTCTGTAAGCAAAACTTACAACAACTGATTTGTCACACTGTTGCTGTTGTTTTGTCCACAATCTGCAGATGATGTAGTCATTACTACCTTCCCTGACACATTACTTAGGGAGAAATTTCACAAGCATCCAGTGTCATACCTGCTTGTGTGTTGCCTCTCTCACGTTGAGGATCTTGCCTCTCAATGGGAACACTCCGTAGCGATCACGCCCGATGACTCCTAGTCCAGACACAGCCAGGGACTTGGCTGAGTCTCCCTCAGTGAGGATCAATGTGCAATCAGAGGAGTGTTTGCCACCTACGACATGGAAATGGGAAAATAAATAACTTTATCACCGTGTATCACTGTAGAATTTTCTGGATGGGCATGAACCAAAATTTCAATAAATTCTCTGATAAAAGTCACCTAACAAGCCTTTTTCACCCACCTCAGCGCGCCAGTAATGAAATGCCTACAGCTCAAGTGCTTCATGGCATATGCAAGTAACAATTAGCGTGTGTGAATGTGCACATTTATTTGGGTGCTCTGAATTCTGACAGAGGTTGACAAAATGCATTGGTCCACTGAGCTCAGACTATAACCTCTCTTTCTCCTTAGCAAAGAGCACTGCACAGAACATTCAGGTAAGAATGTGATTAGCTTTGGTTTTGGCAGATACCCAGTATTAAAAAGACTTGGATCTGGATCTAACTTCAGTGGACATCTCCAAACATTAAGGACTGCTTCATAACTGTGTGACAGCGACCCGGCGTGAACAATAACAGGACCTTGAAACTAAAGCAGCCAATTGGAATTCAGCCACTGCTTTTCCAAGTTTCTGTATGAACAGAAAATACTGTTTTCCTCACTAACTTCAATTGCTCCCTCGCCATTGTTTGCCTGTGAAATGACCTTTAATAATGCTCAACACTTGCTGCAAATTTCACATTAAAAGCCTACCAGGATATGGAGGACTCAAGGACTTTTAATGTGAAAAGGCGAATAAAGTGTTGAATTTCACTGATGATAGCAGAACGAAAAAAGAGCAAAGCAGAATGACTGAAACGAACAGTATTTGTGCTAAAAACAGAAACCCAGAGCAGCACAGCAGTGAGCATGATACAACTCTGTTATTGGAGTTAATGGTGTAAAAATACACATTATCCTGAATTTATCATGACAAGAATAAAACATGAAAAACATTTGCATTAACAGCAGCCAGAATCAAGAGATGTGTGTCTTAATAAAATATACAAAAATACACTCAGAAAAAACAGAAGATTAGAAATAAAGGCCTGGTTGAGGTAAATAAAGGCTCTGATCACTACTAAAAAATTGATGGTATATTTCATATTCAACCCCCAACAGTGTTAATTAACCCTGTATCACATATATCATGATTAAAGTCATACGCACAATTTGCAAATAGTGCACTCATAAAGCCTCCTCATGTCTTTTGAGCAGCACTTCATGACCAATAATCATGTGGTCTATCATCCCCCCCTCTGTACTATACATCAACATTTACGATTCAGTTTAAGAGGCGACGACCACAACTCAGACTGTGGTGGACATTCAGGGCACACATTAATAAATAATCACGCTGTTAACACACCGGCATCATTGGCGTCATCTAGCTTGGGGATGCCTTTGATCTTGCTGTGCTTCACAGATGAGCACTTCTTATTCAGCTGCGTCTGAGCTTTGAACTTCACCCAGTTGAGTATACTCTCAACGATCCCACAGTTGGTTGCCTGGTGGTGACAAAGAGACGAAATCCTTTCATGACTGGCGCCCAGCTTCTTTACATGAGAAACCAAAAACAGAGTGAGGAGATGAAAGCGAAAGAGAAGTGTCCTTACAGCCCTGATAAACTTTTCTGACAAAAGGCACTTGGACCCAAAGCTCTTGGTCTGGAGTGTCATATTCTCCTTAGTCTGGGAGTCAAAGGAGGGGTTCTCGATCAGTGAGTTCACAAACACCCAGATGTGGTTCTTCACCTGAAGCACAAAAGAGGAGGGTCAATCAGATTCCAACACACATCTGCAATGATTAGGATTACAAATGCATAAAAATGGAAAAATCACAACCCCACCTGGAAGGGTTTGACTGACACTCCTGCCTTGTTCTTCTTCTTCACAACTTCAATAAGTTTGGCCACTATCTGGTCCACCACATAGTCAACGTGTCTGCCACCCTGAAACACACAGAGCGTTAGATGTGGAATGAGGAAACATGGAAGCAAACAGTACAAATGTGCTTCTGTCAGTTCTCCCTGTTCATATTCAGATACCTTGGTTGTGGCGATGCTGTTAACAAAGCTGATTTGTTGGAATCCCTTTTCACTCATAGTGAGGCAAACCTCCCATCGATCATTCACAGTCTCGTTCACCACCTTCAGTGCCACACCTGTCTCGTCCAGTTTGTCCTTCACATACAGATCCACATAGCTGCGGAACCCATTGACCTTTAGTGACAGACAGGACAGAGGTTAGGTTCCAGAAGTAATTGCTGAAATCCCCAATTACAATAAAAAAAGAATATATATACTTCAATCAGTGGTATAATGTTTCATCAGAGTGGTTTTAAATAAGTTTTAGTACAATTTTTATTTATAGCTTCACAGAGAGGGGGCCTGTCGTTGTCAAGAATGCCTGACAGCGTTCACACAGTTACAAATTCACACCTGGAAGCTGCCCAGTACAACCACAGTCTCCTCTGCTGGCCAAGGAGCAGATCCACTGGAGCCATTGAGGTTAAGGGCTTTGCTAAAGGGCACTGCAGTGGTGGTAATGAGGAAGGGGCAAGTTTTCACTTTCAATCTTTCAAACAATAATCCTCATCATTTAAAATGTAAAAAAAAAAAAAAAAAAAAAAAATCACAAATGCTCTCAGGCCTGTCATAAGTCATGGACCACAGCTTCAGAAAATGTGTTATAAATGACTCTAGATAATAATGTTTACAAAAACAAAACATTTAAGAAAACTGTAACAATTCATTGAACTACCATTATATCTTCCCATGACAGAAATGGTGGAGCTTACTCCCTCTGTGCAACTGGTGAAATACTTCTTTATTATTATTATAGATGAAGAGGCCGAAACACTGATGAAAGATCAAAACAAAAAGTCTGGAGGGGCGTCATCTGTCACCATTTGTACAACTGTCATGAAAACTCATACATATAAACAAGTATGCAGGTGTCTGAATTTGCAATCACGGTTTAACTTGAAGGTCGTTCCAATAAAAAATAATTGTTTATGTTCTGCATATTTTAATGGTAACCCAAAAACTGTTCAGCAGCATAAACTGACCTTCACCCTTTCAAAATTTCAACTTATTTTTGTTATGTACGACAGTGTTGTGTTGCATGACAATGCCTCTTCTTTCGGGCCTGTGAGGCTGAACTTCATGACCATTCTAACTTAGAAAAGTATAACTATTAGAAGAGTAGTCGCCATGTGAGGCACTCCACAGAGCAGAGAAGGTGAGTACTGCACGCCAAACATTTCACACTGAAAGCCTGCAAGCACAGGTAGAACTGGTAAGGTTTTTAATGTGAACACACAGGTAACGGAGGTGTTGTGTTTTAACAACTGAAAGTAGAAGTAGAGTAGACGCAGAACTGACTAAAATTAACTAGCGAGTGGGAACAGTATTTGTGTTAAAAAATAGAAGCTCAAAGCAACAGAGGAGTGAATATTTCATGATTCTGTTGCTGTAATAAAATCTGATCAATATTTCTGGGCATGGACTAAAACACAATGGCTGATGGCTGATGACCTCAAAAACACATTCACTTGTGAAAACTGTAATGACTATTAAACATCAAGCTGAACACAAGAAACAAAGAAACACTGTGCGTAATGAGATGGAGAAAGAGACTTACAGGTAATTTTTTCCCATTCAGCGTGACTTTAACCCCCTTGCAGGAGCCAGCTACATCATACGCCCTGCGGGTAAGAAGTGCTACAATATCCTTGTCCAGTTTCTCCATCTTGAACTTTGCCAGGTCTGGCTGGAAGGTCACACAGGTGAAATCATCCCCGTCAAAGAACTTGATCTTGGGGTCAGAAGTCTTGCTCATGTTGTTCTGCCACGTCTGAGGACAGTAAAACACGGTAACATATCCACAAATCCACTGATTAATTTTACATTCATAATTTCATTGATTTGTTAATATTTTATACACAGGTATATGCATGATCCTCTTAAACTCAGACCACTCCCATAATCCATCAGGCACGGCGGCGTCGCGTTCCGGCTGTGACGTGGCACTCCAGAAAATGTTTGTGATTTTCCTAGAAATGCTGCAGCATGTTTCAGAAACAGCTCTTTGTTTTGCTCCACAGAACATATATGCCTGTTTATTTTTGACAGAAGCCACATCAAGCTGAACGGAGCAGACAAGCCAGGCAGGAAGACACAATAATGGCATAGAGCATCTGGTCAATTTTCAAAATAAAACACCATGTGCATACTCTTGATCATATATCAACAATAAATACAATTAAAACAGACTAAAAAAGAAATAATTTAACATACATAACATAGCTATGGTAGAAGGACAGACATCAAGTCCAAAACAACAAAACTGGCAATGCAAAACACTCAGAGGGGCTTCTGAAATGCTCTTGTGGGATAAGTAACCGTGCAGAGTACGGAAGAAAACTGCATCGCAGCTGTAACGCAATGCAGCCGTGCCGAACAGAATGGCCGCATCACTATATCGACTGCATGTAGTCCATCTCCCAAACAGCTGTGATATGAAACACCCAATGACATAATTGTGCCCATTCAACACCAGAGGGTGATAATATACACAGCCTTACCTCAGATACGACCACATATCAAAACCCTACAAAACAGCAATTACTTCACTGTCAGGATTCTGTATTGGTATTTGTGCAATCACATCAAGTCAGCTGTTACTGTGTGTAAGCAAACAATGCCTTGGGTGACTATGAATACATTAAGATTGTAGTAGAGCACATTAGCAGCTTCTACAGCCTGTGAACACATCTAGGTTCTACTTACACAAAATCTGCTGCATTTACTGTCTTTACAGCACAAACCAGTAAATATGCACTGAAGGAGGAAGATGATGAAAACAGACTGAAATCACAGACTGTTCATCCTTTAGTATAGTGGAAAAGATCACCTTTGATAAAGTAAACATACTCTTTGTGATAGCACTAGGAATCTAGTCTTAATTTAAATCAATCCTGATGATGAACGTTCAACCCTGGTGTCATTTGTTCTGTGGCTTCACTAAATCAAACTACCAAAGCAGATAACAGACAAGACATCCTCACCTGTTTGAAACTGTGTCTGTATTCCTTGCAGGCAGTTTCCACTGTGAACTTAGTACTGAAGATGTTGCAGAGCTTAGCACCGTACCCATTCCTTCCACCTGGGGCCAAACAAACAGTTTGCATTGAAGACAACAATTAACATTCACTGTCCTGAACTAACTTCAATAAGCACTGACAAAGATGGTACAATGGCTCCTCTCACCTGTGACCTTTTTCTCATCATCATCATAGTTGCTAGAGGTGAGCAGGTGACCAAAAATGAGAGCTGGGACATACATCTTCTCATCCTTGTGCTCCACCACAGGTATTCCTTTACCGTTGTTCCAGACAGACACAGTGTTGGACTCACTGGTGGAGGCAGAATAATGGGCAGGATGAGTTACAGAGGCTGCATGAATAGAACGTAAACACACACAGTCTGAAATACACTCAAGTGTAAGACCAGGTATTGAATCTCAATACTTTTTTGGTACTGACCAAAATATGTCTTGGCCACCACAGAGATCAAACAGTATCAAGTACATAGCTAGACTCTGAGTGCTGTTTACTTGTTCTTTAATTACAGCATATTTGATTTAAACAATAATTGTGCAAATGTTAGCCAGATGGTGAATTGGCTCAGTATTTGCACTGAAGTCACTTAATTACACTTTACTGATTCTGGTCACAGTCTATAGGGTTAATTGCAGCAGTAGTTGAAGACACAAAAATCAAAGAGAAAGCATTTACAGGAACCTACTCTGAACCATAGTGGTTGGGAGAATATTCATAGTGCGGCAAATTCCATCATCCCATCCAATCCTTAACATCCCTGTCCTATCTCTCCATTGTCTCTACTGCATCTGCTGAGGCTGTTAGCAGTTCATAGCTCTGTTACACTGTTTTGACCATGATCAGATTGGGAGAGCTAAAGTTGCTTCTGCCTTCATTGTCTGCTGGTACAAACATACACTCCAGATGACATGTAGTGAAACTAAACTAAATGAGAGTCAGTCTGCAACTGCAGGGTTAGGGTTACGGCCTGATGGCCCAGGCTGGTAAAACTTTATACAGAGCACACTGATTGCAGAACAGTCAGTGAGTGGAATGAAAAGATGGTCACAACAGAGTGGATGTGGGATTCCAATATATCACCTATGTCAAAAATAAGTTTAAGCTCAGAACTACTGCTCATACATTACAGTGTTTAAAACCAAAACAAGACTGTTACTGAGGGAGTCATCTCATCAAGCAGCCTTGCCTCATTATGACATACTTTGCTGGAGTAATTGTGGCTAGCTTGCTATGTAGCCAATTGCATTGAACTAAAGAGCTGACGTTACAGTAACTTCTGAGGCCGTGTAATGTTTCATACCTTGTAGTAATATAACACGAAAACACTTGTACCACTGTTAATGTTAGGTCAACACAACAGCTGCTTACTGTATCCATTGCTAATCACCGGTTCCAATGTCTTTGTGCCCAGCACAGACTTCTCTGCTTCAGCTGCTCACTGCTGAGTGACTTTACCGAACTTGGGTCAACCTTTACTGTAGCTGACCATCTAAAGTTGTGTGGATTATTGCACAACTCTCCAAAGTAGAGACAAAATAAGTCATGATGTTTTCTCATGTTCATTTTTACTCAAACAACATGGACAGCAGTCTAATCAAGTGTGTGACATCATGGGCTCTGACTGAACACGCAGAGTGCCTGAAGGGGTGTGTTTGATTTATTGTACCTATTCTTGTCAAATTTGCGGGCTGCGAAATTTACCTAATGTCTTATAGTGTAGTGGAATGATTGAAATGTCTTTTTACCACAAGAGTTAGCACTTGATAATGTCTTGCAAATAATGCTATTATGTTCTTTCTCTTAAAGTTTTATCTATGCTTATTCATCAAAATGTTATAACTTATTAAATAATGGGAGGGAGAAGCCAGGCCAGAGAAGGTATACAGTCAATGGTCAGGAGATGATGATGAGGTGCAGGTCTGGATCTGGGTGGAAATGCACTTTTTAAAATGTGAAGGGTTCGAGTTCAAACACACACAAAAAAGTTGATCTTTTCAAAAAATATGACATCCGTCCATGCCCTCCCCCAACTCTGATATGATATGATGCAGTTAGGTTTGTGGTGACTCAAAATAATTGATGCTCAACCACAAACAGGCTGAGGGATGTGTGGAAAGGAGCATTAACATCTGTAAAAAACCACATAAGCAGCAAGGCTAATGGTATCATTTATACAGCAGTAGACGTTAGAGAGAGCAGCAGCTCAGCTCACATGTGGATGCAGGTGGCAGGGCTGACAGTGAACCACATGAAAACACAAGATTCACACAAGTGCATTTCAGCAAAGGCTCATCAAACTGTAGCTTTGTCTGGATCCACATCTGAAACCTCTTCCATGTACTGCATGTATTCAGCAAGCCCCGACTACATCCACGGCATAAAGAGGACAGCTGTCTCAATACAGGGAAGGACACGCTTCCAGCCAGACTGTCACCATCACAGCTTAATGATAAAGAAAATACGTCTGAGAAAAGGAAAATCATTGTCCTTCAAAAAGGAGCTCTCTGTCACTTTTTAACAATGTAATGAGCTCATAATACATATGAATACATTTACATGAAATTCTGGTGAAAGGGTGGTCATGGAACAGGAAAGAAATTATCAACTTTGACTCAAAATCCAACATGTGGAGGTCACAGACAGTTTTTTATAATCAAGGTACTTTGTGTTTTTGTAATGAAATTATGAATCATTGTACTCACGGATCGATGGTGATCTTGATGGCTGACATGTTCTTGTCTCTTTGTTTGTTGTCTGCTGCATTGACTGTCGAGGAAAAAAGCATCAAAATAAAAGGTTGCATACAGACATATCCAACATGGTGCTCACACATTAACTGAACTGGCTGCCACTAATGATTATTTTCATCATCAGTGAATCTTCCCATCGGTTTTTCCAATTAATTGCTTAGTCTGTAATGTCAGAAAACACCAAAAAGTGTTCATCAGAATTTCACTAATCCCATAGTTACATCTTCAAATATCTACTTTTGTTTGACCAATAGTTCAACAGGACAATAAACAGTCCAAATATATTTTAAATCACAATTCTAAAGAACAGAAAAGGGCAGAAAACTCTCACATTTGAGAAGCTGGAACCAGATGTTTTACATTTTTTGCTTGTTTTTACATTTTGATCGATAACTTAAAAGGACTTGACAATCAACAATTAAATCAACAATTTGTTGCAGTACTACATTAAACTAAAACTAAAAGTAAAAAAAAGGAACTGAACTTCCTTTTTTTGCTGAGAGTGATTTGCCTTAAATATCCGCTCCTGGCCTGTGCCTCTTGTGTAATAACACAGGCGCAGCAGTAATATCCAGACAATGAAACAGTGTCATTAATCAAACACCTTTATAAACACACAGGCTAAGAGGGGCAAGTGTGCAGAGATGAAAGCAGTCATTAACAACACTCCCATGTGGTGAGCACAGTGTTGAAG
Source organism: Chaetodon trifascialis (assembly GCF_039877785.1). Lineage (NCBI taxonomy): Eukaryota > Metazoa > Chordata > Actinopteri > Chaetodontiformes > Chaetodontidae > Chaetodon > Chaetodon trifascialis. The sequence continues at coordinate 21,717,100 of NC_092072.1, forward strand.
AGCGTCATTTAAAAACTGATTACAGTGGTGCACTTTACTAGCAGAGGCATCAAGCATAGCATTAACTCCACATTTCACTGAGTCATTAAAACTAACATGTAACAGATACGCTGTACAACTGTTTCATTAACCTTTATTTAACTGAGCAAAGCTGGCTGAGCACTTGCTCTTTACCAGGGGACAAAAATAAGACTCCACATTTGACTGAGCTGCCACAAACACAGAAATTATTTCTCTGTCAACTTTTTGACAAATGTCTCCATTCAGGCTGTAAACAGTGCACACACAGACAAGCTCAGAGGGAAACTAATCTCCACCGAGTCCTGGACCAATGCTGCCAATAACAGGCTGGGATTCAGTGCAGGGCTGCACATTTACTTTTTTCTGCATGTAACACTGGTGCCACAGAGGCTGAAAGTTTTGTAGCGCAGGACACAAAATTGAAGTAACAGTATAAAACACCTGTTATCATCTATAAAAACAACCACAAGTAGTGCAATTCATTACTTTAACAGGCATGAATCTGGCTAAGCACACTGATGTTGCAAACAGGGCACCATCCAAACCTTTACAGGAAATGCTTTCAGACAAACATTTCCTATATTTGCCCACAGTGGTCAAGACATAACACATCTTGCTATGGGAAACATCCACATACTACTATATACAAGTAGTACATACAAATAAGCAGCACACATCTCCGGAAGTTTATATCATCATACATAGAATATAAATTGTATTGACTCTTACTGATGGTACAGTAGTGATTAATACAAACAAACATGGGAAGTGGTGTAACAACTAAACACTAGAATGCAAAAGAATTCTTTGTTCTTTAACACAACTCGACAGAGCATGTGGGCAGACATCTGTCTCCTCCAGTCGCTTCTGAAGACTGCCTGCGCCAGCCTGCCAGAAATGCACTCTATCTTTCAACTTTAGTGTTTGCTGTAATTGTGTCTTCTTCACTTAATTAAGTCTTCATTTATTTCGAAAATTAACAAAATTATATCATTGCAGCCACTTTCCACACAGTCAGAAAACAGAATATGCTCAGAAACTAATTATGAAGTTCAGCATTGTGAACCTAAGTTACTATTGAAATAAGATAAAGTATATTGATGTGAAACCCTGCATTTTTAATTTAACCGAGTATCCTCTATCTTAAAAACTTGATTTCTGGCATTTGTGACAAACCAAACGGCTTAAGGATCAGCAGAAAATTCAGTGAGTTATGATGATTTTAATTGTGGACAGATGTCCTGCGTTAAGAGAATTAGTACATTCCCAATTTTGCGGCTGTTTCTTAGGGATTGTGTCTTGGTGTTTGATGCATAGACTCTATGCAGCCAGAGAAATGATTGGAAAGGCCATAATACAAGTAGAATACCACTGTGCCATCAATTCACCTCACAATCAAGTGTCTCTTTCTCACACACATTGCACACTGTATCACACACGTGCTTCAGCAATTCATTCATTGCACAGACCATACAGCCCTGCAGTGAATGACGCTGCTTTTTTATACTAATAATGAGCCTTCAATATCCCACCTATAGAGGGACAATCTCAAATGACAAATGAGCCTTTATATTAAGTGTGCAGAGCAGAGTGCCAAAGGAAGGTGAAGAGTGTGGATTCACTCACCGAGAATTTCATCAAAGATTTTGTACAGTCCAGGAACGTACGTGATTTCCCTCTGGTTCATTCCAAGGTCTTCATCAAAAACCCACATTTGCTGAAAAAAACAAAAGACACAATAATTTTAAGTCCAGAGTAGACAACACATTAGCAGCAGTGAGCATAAAAAATTCTGCTGAAGCAAGCAAATAATCAATATTTTAACTCGATAGATGATGAGATAGATGAGACTGTATGAGAAAGATGAGCTGTATTGTTATTTGCTCCTCCTCAGTGAGGAAAGACAGCAGTTCACTAATTTCAGTGTCAGGCCAGTATCTCAACATTTTCTCAAATCTGTGACCAAAGTTCTTTTTAGATGCTGAGATCTCCTCGATCTCATGCTTGGCTACATGCAACCATTCCATTTAAGAATATCAGATTTTGCCTGTCTTGTTTTCATCTTCTAGGTATATAGCAGCAAAAATTTGTTTGTTTTTTTTGGTAATCTGTTGTAATTTGCAAGATGAAAAAAATCTGTTTTGGCCCACAATGTGCCTTCAGCTCCAGCTTGTCCTTGGTATGGACAGTATACCGGTTTCATCACCGGTGTCATGTTTTGTGACAACACGGATTTTACATTACCGTCATAACTGTGATAAAAAGTTTAGCATATGAAAAACAATGTGCTTTACTGTGGCTGCAATAAGCGTGACTCTGTTACTGGAAAGTAACATTACGAGCAACACATGCCAATTTCTCTTTTGGCTACAGGAACCAACACAAAAGTCTTCATCACCTCCCACCATGTGAGAAAGTGAAGACTCAATGGATTCATTTGATGGAAACGTCCCCACAATAGCAACTGGAAATCTCTTAGGCTAACTGTTCTAATGTTGTATGTGTGCTAATTATTTTCCATCAGACTGCTTTGCGGTCCAACAGAAAACAGGACTCACTTCAAAACTGAAGCTCAAGGATGGCTTGATATGAATTTCAAACTTAGAAGTTGTAAGTTTTTCCATTTTTATGTTACTTTACTGTTTATTTTGCTCATCAGCCTGTTGAATTCAGCGTTAGCGCGTTCCACAGCTAATGTGGCTACTAGCATCTATTGTAGACCCACCTGCTGGAGCAACATTGGAGTATTTAATGAGTTTTTCAGAACATATAACTGCTGTCTAGATGCCTAATCCTCAACCTTGTCTAACTCTGAGAATGAATCATATTACATGAACTAATTAACCTTCATTATGGGGAAGGCTACTCTGTCCAAAGCACATGGAGGCCTATACCTCATTTTCATTCCTATTTGGAGCCAATAAACACATCAATTTATTCTTTATCACCCTTTCTTTCCTAAGAGGTGTTGCTTTACACTGACAGTTATCTATAACACAGACCTACATCAGTAACAAACACTTCATTACACACAAAACTGAATTATAGATGTTTGATTTGTTAATATCCTCATTCCTCTTCAATGAGCGCCTGTGTATGTGTGTAAGTTTATATGTTTGTGTGTGCTGGACACACTGTTTTTTGAAATAATATTTCATCTTTATTTTAGTTTAAAAAAAAGGCTTTTTCCTCCTGCTATCAGTCAGCTCTATCAGAGCGTTAACAGCCTCCAACTGGTCTTGTAAAACACACTTACTCTTCCCAGTGTGGCCTCAGTGAGTCTGTCATTTAGCCTATAACTGGATATGTATTTTTTGAACAGATCTCATGCAAACATTACGAGTTAAAAAATTATTTTAACAGGTTAAGATTACTACATTATCTGTCTGTCTGCAATGACACTCTGGAGTGGCTGAAGCATCAACCAGCTTTTTGTGACTACTCTTAATCACACCTGGGCTGTGCTGAAGATGCTACGAAACTGTTCCTTAGTCCCCAGTGGGCAGATTGCCAGAACAACTTTTACAAAGAAATGTCCAGAGGCTCTCTTGTAACACAATGTCCGTCTGAAAAGGACTCATCAGTCTGTCCCTGAAGTCAACCACAGAAGGCCATCTGCTCACCTGGGTGATGGGCTCCACACTGCCGATGTATGTGTCTGGACGGAGGAGAATGTGCTCGAGTTGGGTCTTCTTCTGGTATACTCGTTCCACAGACAACTTGGAGCCTGCCTTGTCTTTCTTGGCCCCTTCCATCTTGCCGGCATCACCTCTGCCATTCGCAGCCTCCTGTTTGGCAGACTTGTTTTTGTCATTAATACAGACATAACTCTGCTGTGTGGTGCTGTTGACAGCAGATTATCAGCGCTCACATAGAGAGAACGCCCTCGTCCTCTCTATGGCTCTGTGATTTCAGTGACAGATAATCCACAGAGGCAAACTACTGGTCATGATACTGTAATTGGAAGGTAGGGTGGATCATATTGTGTTTACACTTTAGTGTGAAAGAAAAGTAATTACAATCAATAACAAAATGGATTGACTTGCATTACATTTAATATTTCATATGCGAAACAAAAACATTTTGCCTCATGGAATGCAAAAATGTAAACATCTGTGAAATAAAACACTAACAGTTTAGTTGAACATGCACCACAAATTAATCTTAACAAAAAACAACAACAAAAAACACTAAATCAGGTAAACGTTACAAAATACCAATTGTTAAAAGTGCCTAAAAGCTGTTCTTCAAAGTTTCTAATGCCTAACTGTCTTATTATACAGTATATAACAGTGGATTTAAAGGTACTGTGCCCACACTTAAATGGTGTGTACACAATATGACCTGTGACAACAGCCTCTGAACAATGGGTGCAATGCAGGTTTAACACATGTTCAGTGGACCCACACACGTCTGCTGTGTGGATGGGGTATGACTGCCTCTTTCCACTACTGTGTTTTAAGAGGGTAATTACTTACAACATGGATTTAACTGCAAGTCATTGTTAGTCACCTCGCTCAAAAGCACATAAACAACTGCAGGTCAAACCGCACTCCTGTGTCCATGTTTTTCTGTCCATGTTAATGAAGGTGCAGATAAGGAGGCTATGATGAGCAAACACTGTGTACCACTGACGCTACTCCTGTATGAAGTGTCGACCCCTACGCCATTGAAAGTCCCTGCTCATTCGGAACGGCACACATCTCTCATAGCACACTTCCAGGACTTGCACAAGTTAAACAAGTTCAGCTCAAGACGTAACGTCAGCTTCAAAACAACTGACTAAGTTAAGCAGCACGAATGAACACAGTGTGTTCGCTCCACTGCTCTTCACCGGTAAGCACCGAGGACTGAAGGAAGCTGCAGCGGAGCTCCAGCCTTTGAAACCCGGTCAGAATTTAAATGGAGACCGCAGCCAACTGCTCTTTAACCAGCGTATTCTGGAGCGGAGAATATGGACTTGCTAACATACTTCAATGCTAGCTTGTGCTTTTGGCGAATAGGTTCATTGTGCTTAGGCGAACATAACACTTCCACTGTTACAAAAGCGAAATTTAGCTGATAAAACTACAAGTTAGTGAGTTGTATGACAAACTTACCATCCAAGCCAGCCCCCCGCTTCCTGCTGCGCCGTTGGACATCTTCCTTTGTGATCCTAATATTTGTCTTCAAATGTCGTAAATTCCGGTAAAATTAAAAGTCCGTCCGCATAACAAATGTCTCAGTTGTTGAAAGGTCCCCAAACCTGTTTATCTCCCATGTTCTTTCTCCATTTGCCTTAAAGATAATCCTTTGAATGTCGCAAAACAAGCTGAGGAGGGGAGTGTATCGCGGCTATTGTTAAAATCGACAAGCGGTGGCACAGTAGGCCTAAACTTCCAACAAAGATGCTAACCGGGCTACTTGCTGCAAAATAAATACTGTACAAAACAAATGCATTAAATACGTTTACAATTCCATGTGAAAACTCAATAGAATAAAATAGGAGTTTAACAGAGATGCTCCGAAAACGATATACTTAAATACTTTTCATTTAGAAACAAACGAATATTAGCTAGCTGCAGCACTCGCTGTCCGGCTCCTCCATCTGCAAGATAGACGGCGAATCCTCTCGCAGACAAATCGACCAATCCGATGGCTGCTTTTCAGAGGCACCGGTACTTCGACCAATACGAACCGGCCCGTGCTCCTCTTTCAACGCAAGATGGCGGCAAAAATCCACTGAAGCGTCAACACTGAACGACCACACAGCGTACAATGTAATGCATACTTTGCCATATCTTCAAACTACACTCGACTACCAGCCTGCAAAAATATCTTTATTTATCTTTATTTGTTAACATTCAGCCCTTTCCATCACACATTAATTTGCTCTATTTATAATTAAACACATGAATACAACTGGGCATGGCAAGGTGTAAAAACACCACAGCCAAGACACTCACCAATATTTACAGTTTATTACCGGCAGGAGAGCTGGAGCAACCGCAGCTGACGAGAGCATCAGCCCTGGTTTGCTGTGTGGAATGCCTCCACGCATCACAGACTACAGACACATTCACAGTGAGGCAAAGTTTACAAAAACTATGGCTTTGTGGTTAAAACTCTTTACAGGTATGTATATTGTAGACTGTACACCACATATGTTATTGGCCCTTCGTCAAATAATAAATTAAATGTATGAAAACATTTGTACTCTGATAGTAGAGAGTTAATTTATCATTAGGCCATGTTTATCCAATCATCTTAAAAGAATGCCACAAATTGAAATATTGCACTGATTTGTCAAACAAAACTATCATCCAAACAAACAGCTCTGAACTCGTCAAAGCGGTCGACAGTGAAAAAGAACGAGCTGTCCAGTTTTGTTCTGTGAAAACAACTTTTAAGCATCGTCCAAGTGGATGAGGATTTCAAATGAAGGCTCCTCTGTCTGCTTCAGGCTTTGTCTGAAGAGCTGAGAGTGCTGCCACGACGTCTCTCCTTCTCCACCGCGGAGCTCTGCAACGACAGTGAACTCTGAAGAGCCAGACAGACTCTGGAATGACTGCATCTTCCCATCTGTAGGTTCAAACACAGAGAGGAAATTATTAAGAGAGATTGTGTTACACAATGACGTTTAGTGTATTTTATCAGAGTGTCTATTATATAACCATACCCCCAGAGAACTCTGTAGTAATCTGGCCTGCCTGCAAGTGCCAGCAGACTTTCCCAGAGTGAAAGGTTTGGCTACTGGCCATGACTGAAACAGACTTTATCTTCAGTCCCGCTGGAGCAAAATCAAACTTCCAGCTGATTCTTCCCACAGAGGAGCCTTCTGTTCGAGCTATGTACACCTGAAGAAAGAAACACAATCTGATCATCACATCCACTGCTGCGTGTTGCTCCAGGATCTAAAAAGAGGAACAGAGTTTAGTCCCATTTCCAACACTTCCTCGTCATTTTACATCACTGTAGGTCATGTTATGAGATATTTCCCAACTGTTGCTAATGTGAGTCATGCTCACAATAAAGTTTTCAAACAGCAGCATCTTGCTTAAAGTGCTTGTTCAACATTGTTCTCATACACTGATACAACATTTTTCTAAATGGAAATATGGCTTGTTAGCATTCTAATGGAACAAAGTATGGACTTTTTATTTGAGAGGCTCTTATGTTCCTACGGCTCGGCCTCCTCCACATCAGCCTGTCGCTCCTCCGCTTTAGTCCAGACTGAAACATCTCAGCAACTATCAGATGGGCAGACGTGAAATTTGGTTCAGACATTCATGGTTCCCAAAAGGATCAATTCTACAGACTTTGGTGGTCCCCTGACTTTTTCTCCAGTGTTTCCAACAGGCGGACATTTTTGGCTCTCAATGAAAAGTCTTGACAACTATTGGATCAGTTGCCATGAAATTTGGTCCAGACATTCATGGTGCCCAGAGGATGAATCCTAATGAATTTAGGACATAGGACTTGACTAAAACTGAAATACATGAAAGGAATGGACTGGAACAAAATATGTGCAAACATTCATTCCTCATAGGCTGTGTCCTCATAACTTTGGTAATCTTCTAACTTTTTATTTATTGCCATCTTCTGGTCAACATTTCAGTGCTGCTTAGCATCATCATTGATGTTGTGCACTTGTTAGAATCATGGATGTGGTACATAAATACATAGAATACTGAAAAAAAAAAACTATTCACAGTGAAAAAAGCGTACCATCTGCCAGTCATTCTCCACCTTTCTGAAGACAGACTCCTTTCTCCACACACACTGATCCCAGCTGTGGATGAGCTCAGAGTCGTTGGACACTCGACAGTACTGGTCTTTGGTGGCATTGTATCGCACATGCAGCAACCTGTCACTCTTCTCTTTCTCAGTAGGCGTAAACACATAACCTGCAGCCTGAGAAAACACACACATTATTAGTATTAGGTATTAATTTTAGCTAGGTGGATCTAATAAACTGGAAACTGAGTGTAAAGTCTCCCTAAGGCCTCAATCAAACGATAAATAAAATACATGTAGTTTAAAGTATTTTTTATTAAAAGCAAAGCAATTCATTTCACTTTTGTAGCTGTGACCGTCTAACATATTGACCCCTAGCCAAACATCTCAATTATAAATGAATCAGTAGATTCATATTGTTGAGGTCACCTAAATACATATATAATGTACTGCACCTCTGTGGATGGCCCTGTATTAGCCCCGCGGGTCTCCCCCCGTGCTATCCTCCAGGCCAGAGAGCCAGAGTTGCGTCCGCCCAGCTCTCCTGGTTTTGGTTTTTTGGGGGAAATAAACTCGACCAGCTCGACAAGCAGCCTCTCTGTTAGCTCCTTCTTCCTGTCTGGACTCAAGGACTGCTGCCTCTTTAGGTATCAGAGCACACAGAAGGCAGTTTACATCAGTCACCACACAAATTAGTCTTATCCAAAGAGTTAAAAGGGTTCAGACTTACCGAAGCATTGAGCCCGCTAATGGTGTGAAGCAGCCAGGCCTCCTGAACCCTGGTCCTTCTCAACAAAACCTCTGGATGTTTGCAGGAATACCTCCAGGTGACGTCAACCACCTGCATCAGACACACACATGCTGAAGCACATGAACTGTCTGTTGAGGCTGGAAGAGAATTATTGTCTAAACAAGAGTAAACAACACACAGCTTTTTGCTCATTGGCTCAAATGGGATACTCATACAGAACAGACAACAGACAAACAGGAAATTATGACTAGCACATAAAATAACAAAACAAATAACATGAAAATATGTTTTGTGCTCACATCGAGCATCAGAACATCCTCAGTGTTTCATATTTTGCCTCAAAACAATCCATGAAAGAACTCTCACCGATCCAGAAATAGAATAATATGGCTTTCCCATAATCCTTCAAAACAAACCATCAGCACAGCAGTAATAACACAAATTACTGGAATAATATTTTCAGACATCCTCTACTTCTTCTTACTATCACTAAGAATATTTTTTTTCTCCTGAAACAAAGAAAAAGGAGGATCTACTAATAGAAAACATCAGAAACTCTGATCTCCCACTGAGCTGCCCACTGGAGTTTTTCACCACTCGTAATGCTGCGTCCTCGTTCCGCGTTCTGCTTTGCTCTTGTGCACACAGACGAGGATGTGACGCTATAAACACTCCAGTCACTTGTCACATTACTGCATTGTTCTACAGGTAGCAGTGATGTGCCAACAAAGGCAGTGAAGAAGACTGCTAGGAAGTCAGTGTGTGCAGTCAATGCAGTCTTTAAATCACCTTTGCAAATATTTCATGAGGAAGGAAATGGATTCAGCATGTTTGTTTATAAGACGCCTCCACAGGGCACCTCTAACTACATGCCAGAATAAAGTTAAACTAATACAGGCTGTAATCTGGTGCTTTTACAACTATGATTCCACAAAAATGGGACGCTTTGCAAAATGTAAATAACAGAATGTGATCATTTGCTAATTCTTTTTCACATGTACTCAACTGAAAACAATACAAAACCCCAATTTAATGTATGACCTCATCAGCTGCATTGATTTTAGTAAATATCTATTTATTCTGAATTTGACACAGGAAGATGTTTCAAACAAGTTGGGACAGGAGCAACTAAAGACTGGGAAAGTTGTGGAATGCTCCAAAAACACCTGTTTGGAACATTCCACAGGTAAACAGGTTCACTGGTAACAGGTGAGTCATGACGAAAGCATCATGTCGTTATTGGATACAGATGAATATTCTGTTGTTTATTTGACTATTGTTTTAACTGATCTACAAAAACAAGATCATAATGAGGCAAAAAAATAAATAAAGTAAACTGATATTAGTAGTAATATGTATGTAGTGTCCATTTGTCTGACCTGGTCCTTAGAGAAAGCCAGAACGTAGGCCAGTTTCTTCCCCCAGCCAACCTCGTACAGCAGAGGCTTATCACAGACGTTCTCACAAGAGTCACAGTGCAGCCAACGACGCTGAGAAACTGAGTAAATCTCCGTCCACACATGGTCTGAAACAACACAGAGAGAACAGAACTGATTTTCCTTTTGCCTTTCATACACTTTAGACATGGAATGAACTGTTCCGATGTCAGAGCAGATGTGGCAGTACAGCACTTTGTGATGCTGGAAATGTGTTGAAGCCCTTGTGAATGTGATGTCCCTAGTGGATATCAAACACTCATGTTCAGCTCAATATCTTAAATTTGTACTATTTTAATATTTAAATCGGTTCAGTTTGTCACACAAAATTCTATTCTTGAAGGCAGAATGTGGAGAAGTTAATTTGTGCGCAAACAAAAGATCTCCACTTTCAAAAAAGACTGAGCGAACAAGAAAATATTCACATTTGAGAAGCTGGAGCCAGAGAATGTCACCCAAAAGGATTTATCAGTTTTCAGAATGGCTGCCAATCAGATTTCTGCTGATGAACTTGTCGATCAATTGTTGCAGCACTACCAGTTACCACTGAACCTCCTAAATGACAGCTGAGCAACATTCAGCTGATGATGACCATGAGATGTGGTTGAAAGATCCAGAAAAAGCTCAAGCTCGTCAAAATAATAACACTGACTGGTTTTCAGGATCCTAGCCAACAGCTTTTCCTCCTAATAGATCAATGATGAGCCACATCTGTTAGTCATACCTGTGCTGTCCCAGATGTATCTGGCCTCAAGGCCCAGGGCTCTGCAGCACATTGTGAAGCAGTTGGCCCACTCCCCACAGCGCCCCCTCCTGGTTTCAAGAAGTTTCTCAGGATTGTTATACCTGGTATTAACAACACAATGAAAACAAGCATGACTGACAGCAATCCATCATTCTCCATATGTTTTGTGGTCAAATTCATTCAAACTCTTTGTGACTGTTCAGAGGAAAAATGTTTTACTTCTGAGCATTTTAAAATATGTTAACTGTGAAAGCAGCAAAACAAAAGTCAGTGATTTAACAGTGAAATGTACCAGCAGTGAAAAAGGGTGCATATCACTGTTTAAACGACACACACGGACCTGGGGAATCTGGTGGAGAGCTGGCAGCTCTGACAGTAGTGGTTCTCCACTCGCTGGGCTCCCCAGCGGAGGTCATCGGTGGTGGGACTGAGGGAGCTGGCGTTCTGAGTCGGGCCTCCACAGCGGCTGCAGGGCATACAGTCCACCCAGGAGAAGAAGTCCTGTTTGAACCATCTGAGCAACTCCAGCACCAGGAAGTCTTCTATTCCAAGTTTACATCCTACAAACAGGAAAGCAAGTCAGTTGCTCTGAATCACAGTTTACATGGAGGGATTCAGTATGATCCAGGTGTACATCTGATTCTTTTGAATCAGGGAGAGGACTCTACCTGGATCTGCTGTTTTCGCCTTGTTCAGCTTGTGTTCAGCAGCAGAGGACAGCTGCTGGTGAGGGATGGAGTTCCTGGCTTTCTGCTGCAGCTCAGCGTTTTCATACAGCATGACGTGTTGGAAGTTTGACTGGAGAGTCACAAAGAAGCTCATGCTGTTCTCCTGACAGAAAGACAAAAAAAGACCCAGATTACAAACAGACCAAAAGTAATGAAAAGTAGAGACAGGTGGTATTCAATTCAATTATTGGTTAAATGATAGGATTTTTTTAGGTCACACTGATCTTTAACCTTTGACCATCAAAATCTAGTCAGTTCATCCTTAAGCCCTTCCTTCCACAGTCCATCCTTAAGTCACCATTTGTCCCAAATTTGAAGAATTCCCGCAGGACATTTCCACGCTCACGAGAACAGAACAGACAGACAGATAAAAACACAATGCCTCGGGCATGAGTGAACAAGGAACAAAGAGCAGTACTAATGTGGATTAGGTCAGAAAAAGTCCACTGTGACTTTGCTACAGTGATACACAGCTGAATATTTCGGATATGTTCAACCACAATTCCCCTCATTTAAACCAAGGCTGAGCTCATCTTTACCAAAGACGATGGTTGGGGTGGAGGTGGTGTAAACGGCTGGCTGGAGGCAGCAGCAGAGCTCTCTGGTGCTGAAGCTGAAGCTGAGGCTGAGGCAGAGGCTGAGGCCACAGTAGTCTCAGCAGCAGGTTGGGAAGGCGGTCCTCCACGCAGCCTCTGATCCCTCTCTGCTGCTATGGATTCCCTGATGAGCTTCAGCTGTTCCACTGAAGCAGACTTGGGGAACACCAGGTGGGTCTCAGCCTGAAAAGAGGTGTAGGAGGTTATAATATTTACTCAGAGTTAGACAGATGATAGATGACCAAATCAGACTCCAGGCCATGACGCAAGTGGTACAAAATGAATACTGGCTTTAACTTATTATAGCAGCCATCTAGCAGTTACTTAATAATTACCTCCTCAAAGCCCATCTCGAAGAGGCACTCCACAGCTCCTTTGATGGGCAACAGCTTGGTGGAGAAAGTAGGATTGCCTATGCGGATTGATCTGTACTTTTCCTCATTGGGATACCTGTTGGGAGGTGAGACCATATGAGGATGGAGAGCTGATCTCAAGGCTTTTCAGGAAAAATATTTTGCTCCTCTGTGGCAGGAGAGACGAATCACTACGTACAAACCAGAGCTATGTGTTCATAAATAACACATATGCATAGATCATATTGCTGTTGCTTCTGTCTTTAATATTTTTTACTTGATTCTGTAAATGAGCTTGGAAAAAAATGTACAAAAAGGAAACTGGACATTGTTTCTACAGATGTGGCAGGTCAGACAAATGAGTCACAAGTACACTTTGACAACATACTTTTTAAATCACACCAAAACATTTTTACTTCTCCCATTACTCATTTATTTAACTTGTCTTTTAAACACAGCACCTTCCCTGATGACTGGAAAAATGCCATTGTCACACCTGTTTTTAAATCTGGAGACTGAAGGTATACTACCAAGTAAAGGTCAGTGTTAGGTCAAGACAAAAGCTATGGTACAACCCCCTAATGCCGATATTCTCATTAAAGGTGAAAGGACTGACACAGGTACAGCCGAGATATTTGAGCACGCATGATCTTTTTCTGTATGTCTTATTGCAGTTCATGTTGAGGGCAGGCTGGTGAAACAGCCATGAGACATCTTGAGTCCTTATACAAACAATCTCTAAAAACTCTGGACAAAAAGCCTATGCATTGCCATCACCGTTGGGTACTTGAGAAATACAGTTCACTGAACTTCGAGAATTTTAGATTATTTGCAATTTTTTTGTCTGGTTTATGAAATCAGACATGGGTAGGCCCCTTGTCCACAAACATAACTTTGTATATATTTGCTCAGTAAATTCTATTGAATTGTCCAGAATATCTTGTAAAGGAGACTTTACCATACTGTTTCACTGCATTACATTTGGGGCCGTCACCTTTTTCAGTTGCAGTCTCAATGAATGGGACATCCTGCCGAAGATCTATCAGCACTTTCGAAGTCTGCTTAAAAAGTCTGTTAAACCTGCTCAGCTCTGCACTCTTCTGGTCTTCATGACTTGTTTTTGAGGAGCATGCGTTTGTGCGGTGCCTTTGTTCGACTCCGTATTTTAAGACAATGTTCGGACGAGTAACTAGAGGTGATTTTAGAGATTTTAAATACTTAAAGCTGCTTCCTGGTGACTCACTCAAATGCCGAAAGAACCACAACGCCGTGGCGAATGGGACTAAAGTTATGTCAGGATATTCCACGAATGGGTGTGTGCTGATATTCAAGGACAAATAAAAATGCCACATTTTCGAAACAAAGTTTGGTTTGACACTGTGGGCTAACAGCAAAAACGGGACTCAAGTACAGCGAGGTCAACTTGACCAGCGGTTACACTGATGATGACACGATGTTACCTATTTTTTTGATTTATTAATAATGTACAGAATATTTCTAATATGAACCCCAGATTAGCTAACATGTCACAGCTGGTATATTGCGTTGTTAAGTTGTCAACCTTACCTTAAAATGTTGTCCGCATATGTAAGCAACAACTTGGCGGCGTCTAGAAAGACATCATTTGAATTCTCACACAATGTTGTGACTGCGGGTGACACAGCCATACTAGTATTTCTTGTACAAACTAAAAACCTTTCACTTTACAGTAAGACAGCTAATGCTAATAGTGCATTTGGGAGGTCTGGCTTTGGGTCCTGGGTGTAGCCGACTCATCAACGCCTGAATATTTCTTTGCAGCTTTAAAAGTATTGTATCTAGCTAATTGCATCACACCATGATTGTTTTTCATAACCTGTTATTGTTTATTTTCTTACTCTATTGGCCAATTAAATTTTTCATGTAATATTTACAAGTAAAGAGATTCTGGCGTTCAGAACTGCTACCTAAAAATAGCTACATGCAGATGAGAGGATGGACTCGGTGGGTCGTTTTATGGATGTTTTCATGACAGCTAGCTCAGTTTGAAGTAGTGCTCGGCCAAGTAAGTTCTAAACTTAAGTCCATTTGCTTCTGGAGAACTCTCTGGTTTTATACATTTATTTATTTATAAGTTGAAAGGGGAGTCACCAAAGCTACAAGCTAGCTGTGTCAAATTTGACAGATATTACAGCATGTCTGCTTTATCACTATCCCGTTGGACTAGACTCCATCTGAGACCACAGAGCATAAGGACACTTCTTCAAAAGAGCGTGTGTGTTTGTCCAAACCAAGACTCCAGATGCCACAGCTCTGGAAAGCACAAAAGGAGGGTTGTTGTCACTGGCATTGGGTTTGTGTGTCCTCTGGGCACAGGGACTGCTCTACCCTGGGACCGCCTGATTGAAGGCCAGAGTGGGCTTGTCGCCCTTGACTCAGAGGAGTATAAGACAGTTCCCTGTAAGGTGGCAGCACTGGTTCCCAGAGGGAATGAAGAGGGTCAGTTTAAGGAGGAAAGGTTTGCGTCTCGTAGGGAGATCAGCAGCATGTCACCTGCCACTGTAATGGCCCTCGGAGCTGCTCAGCTGGCTCTGGAGGACTCAGGATGGTACCCCGATACTGCAGAGCAGCAACTCAACACTGGGGTGGCTGTTGGCATGGGCATGGTGTCACTGGATGAAATTGCTCGCACCTCTACTGCATTCCAAGAAAAGGGCTACAATAAAGTCAGTCCCTTCTTTGTGCCGCGTATCCTTGTCAACATGGCTGCAGGGCACATAAGCATCAAACACAAACTGAAGGGGCCCAACCATGCAGTGTCGACAGCCTGCACCACAGGCGCACATGCCATCGGTGATGCTGCCAGGTTCATTGCCCACGGGGATGCAGTTGCTATGATTGCAGGTGGAACAGAATCCTGTGTGGGGCCTTTGTCGATGGCCGGCTTTGCCAGGGCGCGCGCCCTTGCCACCAAATGGAATGACAATCCCACGCAGGCATCAAGACCCTTTCACCCAGACAGAGAGGGCTTTGTGATGGGTGAAGGAGCAGCGGTGCTCCTTCTGGAGGAGCTGGAGCAGGCAGTGAAAAGAGGAGCCAGGATGTATGCAGAGGTTCTGGGCTATGGACTTTCAGGGGATGCCAGCCACATCACTGCACCCACCGCAGATGGAGATGGAGCATACAGGTGATAACAGCAAAATTGCCTTAATTAATCCACAAAACTGCTGCCATTTATTTAAGCAGTGGTTCCCAACCCAGGGGTCAGGGTTGCTGATCATTCAGAGGGGTCACAAGATGATTAACAGAATAAGAGTTCAGACAAAACCATCGCCACATACAGTCATATATATTCATTCACACTTTACTCCAGTTTTTACTTTTTTTCTCATTCAGGTTTTTATTTGTTTTAACATTATACAAAAAGGCAGTACAAACGTGTATTTTAGTGCACACAGTAAGAATTTAAAAAGGAGGAAAAAGATAAAAACAGCACAGCAGACAGCCATAGAAAGAAAAGGCAGTGAAAAAGAACAGTGTTATATGCACCCCGAACTCTCTGTAACATGCTGCACCTCATGTACGTCATAAGGTTATGTCAGATTTGGACATTATTCACCCAAGCAGTCTCCATCATGAGTTTAAGCCACTCTGTACTCTCTGTTTGCTCATCTCATTACATAAAATAAGCTTAGCCGTTACTTGAGCCACTCTTTTTTCGCAGCTCTTTCCAAAGATGGCAATACCAAGAGGCCGTCCCACAGAACATGAAGAAATGTGCCCACTTCCTTGTTATAGTTCCAACATGTATTATCTTGTGTTAAGACCAGACCGTGTGTAGTCCAGCCTAAATTTGAGATCACTTCCTGCCACAGTTCCCTTTGTGTGTGTGTGTGTGTGTGTGTGTGTGTGTGTGTGTGTGTGTGTGTGTGTGTGTGTGTGTGTGTGTGTGTGTGTGTGTGTGTGTGTGTGTGTGTGTGTGTGTGTGTGTGTGTGTGTTTGAGAAAGAGAGGAAGAATGACTAGATAATTTTGCCTCTTCAGGCCATGTTACAAAGTCAGTAAGTGCTGAGGTTTGGGAGCAAAGCAACCACGTATGCTGTATGCTGAGCAGCTTTGGAAATCAAGGAAGATCAAAGTTGTAATACATTGGCATTATCCATTATATCTGACCACTGTCTTTACAGATGCATGTCTGCAGCCCTCAGAGATGCTGGCGTCTCACCAGAAGATGTAACATATGTGAACGCTCACGCCACATCCACGCCTTTGGGCGATGCAGCTGAAAATGCCGCCATCAAGAGGCTGTTCCAGCAAAACCTTGCGAACCTGGCTGTCTCTTCCACCAAGGGAGCCACAGGACACCTGCTCGGGGCCGCAGGGGCCCTGGAAGCTGCATTTACAGCTTTGGCCTGCTACCACGGGGTCCTGCCCCCGACACTCAACCTGGACCGGACCGAGCCAGAGTTTGATCTGAATTATGTCCCCTGCACAGCGCAGCCATGGCAGACTCATGGCCGCCGGGTCGCCCTCTCAAACTCTTTTGGATTTGGTGGCACCAACGCCTCGCTGTGCCTCGCCAGCATTAGATGAGCAATCTGTTTTCTTAACGTCTGAATACGTTTCAATGGAATTGATCAACACGACTACTGTTTTTGAGTTTTTCTTTTTGTTTGTTTGCTGTTTTACATAAAAATGGTGAAAACAATAGGGAATGCCAGAGTAAATTGTGTAATGATCCGGCAAGTTGGTCTCTTTTTGGTGAGCAAAATGTACTTTAAAGTATCAAAAGTAGAAGTACAGCTTTGCAAAGAAATGAACACTGTACACGTGATTAGGTTATGAATGATGCATCAATGAGCAAGCATCATTTTACTGCTGTAGCTGCTGGAGGTGGAGCTAGTTTGAACTACTTTATGTACAGTTAGGGAGTTTAATTAAGTGGCTCTCAACCCAGTGGTGGGGCCCCATCAAAGGGCCACACGAAAGGTGTGAGGGGTCGTGAGATTATTAATCAGGCAGAACAGAAGAGAGAACAAATGTCTAATATACAATCAGTTTTCATTGTTTTCCACAAATGCTGGATAACTTTACACGTTTGTGCCTCGAACAGTTATTTAAACAAAAGCATCTCAAGAGTTTAAAGGTGGAACTGCTAACAACTGAGAGACACGTGAAATATGACAAGAGGCCCTGGCCAGACAGTTTTTTGTAAGGGGCCACAAAAAATAAATGTTGGCTGTCACTGATTTAACTAAGTGTGTTCTATTTTATAAGACTATTATATGCTTTTATATAAAATCTTTATCCGAAAAATAATAACTAGTCCAATGTATTAGAATGAAAAGCATACAAATACCTCTCAATTGTACTCAGTTACCTTACTGTAGTAGAAGTATTCTTTTACTTTCCACCACTACTTACACATTAGATCCAGTCCCTTTACAAATGTTAAACTTCTTTGCAGAATATGCTGAAATTAGCGTTTCACCACTGGACCTGGAATAATGATTGAGCTCGTTGTGAAGAAACAAGATGTTCTCTGTGTCTCCACCAGGTGGCGTTGGCTCACAGCAAGTCCTGCCTGTTGCTTTCATTCATTCCTGCTCATTTCACATATCAGGCATTCACGAGACACCTTGATACAACAGAAAAATTAACACCTCATTAACAAGCATTCCAGTGGACTGAGGTCAAAGGTCAGGACTCTGTGCAGTTCATATTATCCTTCCCTGGCCTTAGAACAAGCATTAATATCAAAGTGCTCAGCAGAGAAACAGCAGGGGAAAGATACAAGAGGCTTTTAGATCCATTAGAGTAAATTGAGAGGAAGTAATTCAATAGAAGAGGCTGATATGAAAAATTGTATTTAGAAGATATTAACCGATAATTGACTGCTGTTAGCTGCCTAAAGCCAACTCATGTAATCTTTAAACAGGAACTCGGACTGCAGAAAGCTTGGACAATTTATTGCAATTAGGAAATGAGTGGCGCTGTGGGTGTGTGCAGCTGACTTCAATATAATCCTAATGGAAGTATTATCTTACAGTTTCTAAAGCAAGACCTCTGACTCTGCTGCTCTCCTTTGGATTCAGTCTGGTTTGACCTTTCACTTTAGTGCTGAGAAAACAAGTGATCACCAGAGCAGAGGGGATGAGAAAGACAGGTTAATTGGGGACAAAATGGCATGATGTCATGTTGAAATAAAAGTAATAGCTTAAACAGTCCCCTCAGGGAGAAGGACAGTTTTCCAAATTGTTCGCTGGCTTAAGAGTTTGAACAACAATCTGCTCCTTGAAACGGGAGATGAGACACACAGTTCTTTTTCAGCATCCTTGGGGAGACAATGACCATGAGGGAACACTGAGCAGTCCTCTTATCTGATGGTTGAGAACATATGTATGGTTAAATTTCAGTGAGTAAGACTTTGTCATTTTAATGAAAAACAAATCTTACATTTTACTGGAGGGACAGGAGTATTCCACCGAGAGGAGGAGAGAAACTGGTTTCACAGTGTAGCTAGTGGGCTGACATGAAACAAGACTAATGCCTCAGACGCTGCTCCTGCAGACTGCCCTGTCCATGACACCCCACAGCACTTAAGTAGATGGAATGAATGACTTACTGTGTGTTAAAGTATTTGCTTTCTTGTAGAAAGTTCAATAGGAACATCAATACCAGTCTCGTCTCTGTGATGTTATGGAGCTGGAGCCAGGAGACAAACTCCACAGGGCACCTTTAAGTGCTCTAAGTACTTCTTATTTTTTAATCGTATTATTACAACTGCACTGACTGCACTGCAGAGGAATGACCTTCCTGGAGAATAAGCATGGATGCATTACATACCGCATTCCCTCAGATCACTTGAATGAAAATTGCTCGCCAGGCTTACACAGTAAGCTCAAAATTAAAAAAAGAAAAAACACTTGAAAAAATATAAGTTTCACATTTGTGTCGCTTGGCCAAGCAAGTTTTCTAGTGAGGTGTCCTCTTCGCCTCAATGTGCTGCGCCGAACCAGAGCAGGCTTATTACTGCCCCCTGAGACTGGAGGGTGGAAAATGCCCACTGCAGCTATGGCTGGTGAGAACCATAGAGGAGAGAACACTGAGCACCTTTCACACTCGAAACATGGAAAAGCCATGCAAAGTTGAGATTTATGTCATATCCAGAGCATTTTCAAGCAGTATTTTACAAGAACAAAGTGTTCAGAGTTGAGGACTCAGTGGTTGCTTTGGCAGGGGTATGTGTGGTTAACTTCCCCATCTGCAGTGAAGAGCAGCACAGAGCCTGGGACTGTCTCCCACACAGTGATACAGACAGTCCCAAACGAGTCCAACCTTTTGCTATGCAATGGGCATAATCTGCCAATGCCCTGCTTTAGTCAGTCAATAGTAGATTATTTTGTAACATGAACAGTGTTCTGATATTTACTGCACGAGAAAATGATTGTCACAGTGATCGCTCTGGAGTTGTAAAATTGGTCACTGCAGTGTTTTGGCATCTGATAAACCTTCAGACTCATGGATTTATTCCTCAAACTGGACTTTCTGGGTTGTATTTCATCTTCTGACCACTATCTGAAGCAACACAAACACACTCATCCAGCCCCTTGCATCTTTTCAATTTTCAATTTTCAGTCTAAACACAAGACCAAAGGTAGTGAACAAAGAAAGGTAATGTTTGTGTTAAGGATGACATCATAAAAACATGGTGTGTCCAGAATCCAAATGGTTCATCTTCAGGGCGTTTCATGACAAGTGGCATTTATTAAGTTTTTATCTTTCACCAAAAACATTAGAACATCCATGACCATGAATATCCAAAGCCAATGTCATGGAACGAGCCAGGTTAGCAGATAAGCTGTCATGGAAAAATGTGGTGATCATGGGAAATACTTGTTTTGGTGGTGGTGCAGCAATAAAAGCCAGAAGATCAACATATCATTAAGATTCATCTTCAGGGGGTCATGAATAAATGAATATCCAAACCAAATATCTCAGTGATCTAACCAGAAGCTTTGTGGAAAAATCCTGATTTGTACCAAAGTGTTGGACAGATGAATCAACAAACCAATATCACTGTCTTTAGAGCCTGCAGCTAGTGGACAAAAGTAGCATTTAGGAACAACAGTAACCTTTTTGTAGATTATGATGATTATTTCATGAACTCTTCCAATCATGCTCTCATATATCTCTTCAATATGTACACAATGCTTTTCTATTTTGCTGTCTTGTAAGTAGTGCACAAAGCCAAATTTGTTTCATGTCCCATATATTGCAAGCGTGGACCTCTTGCTCTGTATTTCACTTGATGAATAATTGTACTGTCTGGCTGAATTTAATAGCATGATGTAAAGCCAGAGCCAGATGATGAATTACTGTACTGGGGAATGTCGTTCCAGGGCCATTTTTAGAGATTACGTTTTATTAACTCTTCTGGATGTCACATCCAGCTAATGAATAAATCAATTATTCATTCATTTTTAAATTTGAAATAATCTGACATAGATAAATGAGCTGCGCCAAGCTTTTTTTTTTTATTTTATTTTGGCATGTTAGAAAGGAAAGCCCGGCATCTTCATGGGGAATATTTTGGCCTCAGGACTAATACATCACTCTCTGTCCAGCTCTGGTTTCTTACCCTGATGTATGTGTGTTGGTGTTCTTCAGCAGTTTCTCACGCTCTGTTTTGCACCACTGCAGCAAAAGCTTACACACACTGACTTGTTGAAAATCAAGCTGTAAATTATATCAAGTGTGCCATTACATAGAGGGGATTCCCTGCATTTATGTAGTATTTGAAGTGTATGTGCACATATGAAAAACTGTGTAACAGCATTGGAGGGTGAGGATTCTGCAGCAGCACTGCATCGTGATCCCTGCCTCTCCACTGCCCTGTGTACTCTGAGAGCTCAGTGTACCCTTTCCACCACAGCTGCCTTTGCTGGGCAGGAACTATCGATTCCCATTGCGGTAATGATGTCATTTAATGACTTTGGTTCATGTTATTCCTTCTTCTCCTTTTTTTTTTTTTTTTTTTTTACATCCCTCCCTCCTAATTAAGAGATATCCAAGCTGAATTATGATCACCATGGCAACAGAGTCAGCATGCATTCCCTTTGATATCACCCTGTCCCGCATGGAGCACAGCTTATCACCAGGTTCTAAAATTAGACCTCCTCTCTCCCTCCATGACACATGTTGGATGGCCTTCATTCTGCTGCTATGACCATTGTAGCATTAGCCTTTTGTTCAGTTCTGGAATTCGTGAAATGAATCCAGGATATTACAGTAATACATTATGCTAAGCAATAATATTTATATACATACAGTGTATAATGCAATTGAAATGATACACATCTTATTACTTGATGCAGTTAGGGGTTAGGAGCCCTGAAAGGGTCTCCAGTTAATCTGAGAGGTTGTGAGATAATTAACAAAACAATATTTCTGTTACATGAAATTCTGTTGGGGTTTGTTTGTTTGTTTGTTTGGTTTTTGCCACTCAGTTATATTGACTTTCTTTTTCTCCAGGCCTCTCTAGAAATTATTATATGACTTGTTTTAAGAGCTGACAGCACTCATTGGAAAGGGATCTCGAGTTTAGTATGCTTTATTTAAAGGGGTCAAACACCAAAAAGGTTAGCAACCCCTTCCTCAGACTCTACTAGTTGTTTTGGATGTTTCAGTGAATTCATTACCAGCCACATAGTTCACAACGCTGTTGACCTTTTCCCAAAGAATCAAACACATCTTGCCTTCATCCCGCTGATATCTGAGGCTGATTCCAGTTTCCTCATATATAACACAGACTCAGTGGGTGTTCAGACCCAAATCAATACTGTGTTATTAAACTATAAGGGGTGTTCATGTGTTTATCTTGCTCCAGATACTGGTGACAGGATGAAATATGATCAAGGTGAGTAATAGACAGTGTTGGGTAAGTTACTTTCAAAATATGATGTATTACATATTACTAGTTACCTTGATTTGAAAGTAATGAGTTACATTACAACATTGCTCTCTGGCCAAACATTTTCTGGTTTCAGTTTCTTCTGTTTTATATCATTTTAAAGCTGGATTTTGGGGGGTTTTGGAATTCTTTGCTCTGGGACATTTCTGACATTTTCTAGGCAAAATCATTAATTGTCCCAGGGCTCCAAAGCTGTGTATGTTTTATTGTTTCTTGTTGTATAATATTTGTGGAGACAAAGACACTTTTCCAGGTTTTCTGTGCCAAATATTGTGCTATTTTGGCTATTTAGGGTAAAAAAAAATGCATACATTCAAAAACCTCTTCAACAGGTACAGGGCTAAACATCATAAAGAATGTGCACACTGTTCTTTGCTCCCACAATATTTCTTGAAGATGTCATTGATTGAAATGTTGCACAGCAACAATGCAAGACCCACGTCAGTTCATATTGTACTTTAGTTGTGTAAATTCCCTAATGAAGTAGCAGTTACTCCAATTATCAAAACTAATTGACAAACTATGCAACGGGGAATTTTTGGGCCCCAGACGTAGTTGGGAGGTGTGCCGTTTTTGTCTACATACAAATACCTAGAGCAGGTATTTCATGTGTTCATGTGTTGTCTCCACAGCACTAAAGCACAATGTCATCCATCCTGTATGTGGCACACATTGCTGGCACACTGCCATGTGACTAGTATGCAAAAGGAGGCCACATTCTCCAGAGAGCAGACATCATGACAGGCTGACCCCAGTGCATTTCAAATGAAGCTACAGTTTCAACGATATGTAAAGAATGGTCAATTATAGTCAAGTACTATAACAATAAACCCTGGGTCACTGCAGACAAGAGAGGTCAAGGATGGTGCAAACATGCCACACATGCCACAGGATGTTGCATCAGGTTTTCCTTGAAGGTGAATAGAGATGAAGGACTTTTCTTTTTCCAGCGCTGGTATCAGTAGTACTCATGCTGTCTGCTGTTCAGCTCTTGTTTTGAATGAAATGTCAGTAGGAGTGGAGGCGTGATCACTGATTGACACATGTATAATTAACCAGCTTCCTAAACAAAAAGAAATGTTTATTATCTCTTCACAAAGCTGAGTAATAATAACTGACTCTACGACTGTAATCATCACTTTTTATTCAAACCCATCTCCAATCATTCCCTCTGGTGAAAGCTTTTTTTTTCTATACCAGAGAAGAGTCAACAGACAGAAGTTAGAACATTAACTTCACAAAAGGTGTTAATAGCAATGTACATCAAAGTTGAAGTTATTTTGCAATATGAAAGGGTACAGCCACTGCCTCTCCTCCAGCTCTCAGACTTTGAGTATGTGTGAAAACCATTCAGATGAAAACAACAAACTAATTTTACATAAATGATGTGTCCTCACTGTTGAACCCAAACGCATTCACACTCTGGTGTTAAAGAAACAACACTTACAGTGCCAGGTTCATAATCATTTATTTCTGCTTTTACCCATTAGCGAGACTGAAACCGCACATCTGTGTCCCCCTAAATACTTTAACATGCTGCTGTTGGCATGCTTTCAATGTTTCAATGACGAGTCAGAAAAAATGTGGTACTTACACCGTGCACCATGCACTCTCTGGACTTCTCTCTTTTGTTATTTTGTCTTTTAACTTCCTGTCTACAGAGGGAGTAGGAATGTTTCGCAATGTGTAGAATGACATCTGCTGCTTATGATCATCTTGTACTTGTATTTGAGCAAATGTCTGCATATACATGTACAGCAGTCTGACAGACATCCACCGCTAACGGTATTTACACCGTGAGGCCTGTTAGACCAGTTCTCCTACACATTACCAGGATCAGCTGGTCATCTTAAAGTTATAATAGTTATGGTGACTGTTCAATGTGTTGGTATTTGGCCTTACCCCCACATGGACATGGACATGGACATGGACACAGTATCCTGGACCATGTTAAGCAAACTTTCTTGGCAGAAATAAAGCCCCTCCCCATCCATATGTTGGTGTGTCAGACCAAACTTCCCTGCTTCTCCTGCCTACTTACTCCGAGGTATATCAATTGCATTTAGTCTTACCGACCACTCAAAACGCTTTACAACACAAGCAAACATCCACCCACACATTCATACACTGGTGTCAGAGGCTACCATACAAGGTACCACCTACTCATAATATCACATGCCCATCATGTGTGTGATAATCATTCAAACACTAACACCAGTGGCACAGCTATCAGGAGCAATTTGGGGTTCTTGCCCAATGGCACTTGTGCAAGATACTAAAATGTTGAAGTGTCCTTGGGCAGTATATCACACAAGGATACTGCAGAGGCCAAGTATCAAATGACCAACCCTCTGATTAGTGGACCACTGCTCTACCTCCTGAGCCACAGCCACCCCATTGGTTAAAACGGTCAAACCATCAGAACTGTGTGACATCAGAGTGCATAGAATGGTACATGTTCAGAGATGCCACTACTGAAGAGAACCACATCAGTCTTAAGGAATATACATCATCAGTGATGTACCTACCAAGACAATAAAATCATTCCCTAACCAGAAAGCCTGGATGAATGGAGAGGTGAGCCAAAAAACTGCTTTTCCATTAGGTGACAAGGCCTGTGAGCGAGACAGAAAGCTGGCATCGAGGAGGCAAAGCAGAGACATCTGCAGAGACTGGACAATGACCTCAACACCAGCAATGCCAAATATATGTGGTAAGCCATCCAGACCATCACAGACTACCAAGGAAGGAGTGAAAATAACAACACTGACATCAGAACGTTTGTTGATTTCAGCTCAGCATTCATCACAATCTACCCCATGAAACTGAATGGCAAACTTAGTGCTTATGCTTGAGTAGCACACTCTGCAACTGGACATTGGAATCCCTCGCAAACACACCCCAGCAGTCCCACCTCTTCCACTCTACAGCTGTGTGCTCAGCCTCTTCCTGTTCACACTGTACACCCACCACTGCAACCTCTGACATGGAGAGAACTGTTGTGAAGTTTGTGGATGACATAACAAGCCAGATTACAAACAAGGATGAGCATTCATGTTTGAGCAACAGCAACAGCCTATTCAACCTGCTACCACCTGGCAAATGATACAGAAGTATAAGAACCAGAAACACCAGAAGGAGAATCAGAATCAGATTTCGCTTTATTGGCCAAGTATGTGTGCACATACAGGGAAAAAGACATACAGCTCAAATACCACTCAATACCAATACCAAAAGGCCTCTTTCTTCCTCAGGATGTAAGAGGATGTAATAATCTTATCATAATCACTATAATGCATTAGAATGTCAAGCAAAAGTGAGTACTGATGACAACAGGCCCAGAAAGAGGTCTGCCACAGACAAATGCATCAAACTGATAAATCCTGTCACCTGGTCTCAGCTGAGCCAGTGATGGCTCCTCAACTTAATTACAGGCTAGAAGCTACAGGCTACGTTAGCCGTTACTGGTATAACACACCTGAATCTCTGACAGAACTGTCAGGGACCAAATTGTGAGTAATTGTGGGTAATGTAGATGCCAGGTTTGGCAAAGAGTGAAATACTGAATTGATATAGTACTCTTTTAAGTAAGCATGTTACTCAGAGAAACCAGGTTACACAAGCAATACATACTATACATGGAATGGTTCAGTGAGCAATTCTCTCCCCTACCCTACACTTTACTTTGGAAGCATGGATTACTGACTCTAACTGTAGTAGTGACAGAATCACACAGCTGTTACTTTCCCTGTCTGCAGTCTTTGTTATGCACATGTGTACTTGAAAAAAGCCATTTAAGAAGATGGCATAGATACTGTACATGGCAGAGAAATTGTCATTTTCCATCAGAAATCATGGTGGATAAATCAGGTTCCTGTTACCCGATTTCAGAAGCCAGGTTCCTCATTTACATGACATTAAGAAATTAGTTTTCGAGAGAGCTAATTGTAACCTGGTTACTCAGGTGAATGTAAAAGCATTTAATTCATTCACCACCACATCTTTTGATGATGGATGCCAGCCATCCTCAGGAACAGCAGCACAGAAAATTATATTACTGTAACTTTAGATTTTAGAAGTGTTTACAATAGAAAATGAACTAAATGTGCACACTAATTCAAAATAATTTATGTCAAAATTGCTGATAAACTTAAATGCAATATCAACATCTGTGTCAGTTTCATATATTTATGTCTCTTCCTGGGGTGTGATGAATGGTGAACCTGAAGGGCAGTGCTGCCAGGTCCCATCTTCCATTACCATCCTTTGCTCTTTCCAGCCAGTGAAGGCCGTTATGGTCAGTCTCTGGGGTGAAGTCCCTGCACAG
This sequence comes from Chaetodon trifascialis, assembly GCF_039877785.1. Lineage (NCBI taxonomy): Eukaryota > Metazoa > Chordata > Actinopteri > Chaetodontiformes > Chaetodontidae > Chaetodon > Chaetodon trifascialis. The sequence goes on from NC_092072.1 coordinate 21,743,724, forward strand.
GAGATAGTATTTGAGAGAGTAAAGGGCCCACTTAATAGCAAGTGCTTCATTTTCCAGCATGCAATCATGGATCTGTGGGGGGAACAGTGTGCAGCTGATGCATGCCACATGACACCGGTGGTCTTTTGGACACATCAATTTGACAAAGAGATTAAAATTTGGACTAAGCAAAACATGTTTCTTACCAGGTGACCATTGGATGTCTTGAAAGACTGCCTCTGTCTTCTATGACCACTGGAGCTGGTGTTGAAAGCAGTGGTGAAATCCAGCCATCCCCAAAATGAAGCTGCTTCCTTGTTTGTGGCAAGAGAGAGATGTTGCTGACCCGTGGCTTTAATATTCTATTGCCAATGACAAAGACCAAGAACTCTTGTCTCAGTCTCAACAGTAGCACACTTTGAGGCATTAATTGTCAGCTCGGTAGACTGAGTTTTTCAATGCCATGACAATTGGTTTTGAGCCATAAACTGTACAAATCAAAAAAGTAATGGGTGGAAAATGTTCATTATCCGAAGAAGGAAACCTCCTGCTAGCTCAAAGTGCAGAATCAGCTATTAGCTCCAGAGATCTGATTGGAGTAAACTTTACACAGAACCTAGAGAGGAAGCAGCACACTGTTCCTGCGTATATATGACTGTTTGATGAAGACTGTGAATGCTTTTCAGACTCTATGATCCGTGCTTTGTTGAGAGTTTCAGTGTGGGACTCTGTGACAGCTAATAGAGCTGCAGACTGATGGCTTTGCATGGAAAATGCATCACATTGTTATGCTTAGAATTTTCACAGTAAAAAAATAAACAAGCGTCCAGAGTGTCTGCGTCTTGTGTGGCTGATAAATAATACTAATTAAATCCTGTATTGAGTTTTTATGACTGATTTTGTGATTGATTAGCATCATCATTGCTGCTGGTTGCAGTGTCTGGCTAGCCAGAGCTGACAGGCTGAGATAGGTGTTGGAAACTCATCTGTATACAATCTACCAAACAGGAAGCACAGGTGAGCAGGTTTATGAACTGAAGATTGATTGGATGATGAGGGACAGGTGTGTGGACGGGGGGGAAAGGCAGGATGGGCGAGGGATGACAGGGTCTAGAATGAGAGGAGTTCATACTGTATACATGATCAATGGGATGGAACATGTTCAAACATGAGTTACATGGAGACTGGAACTGTGACAGAAACTTCACAGAAACCAATGCAGCCAGTGTGGAGATACAGCCAACAAAAAATAGCAACAAGCAGCAGAGCATTGAGTGTCCATCGACAGAAACATGCAGGGGACCTCACAATGATGTGTTCATGACACAGGGTTAAATACTGAGATTTCAGGAACTTGTAAGCCATGGGTACATTTTTTGTTCATGATGTTGAAATTGAACAGGACCTTCTTTGATCACCAAAATCACAGAACCAGGAGCTGGCATACCTTGTCTCTTTTATAAGTTGTTGTCCTTCTGAAATCACGCTATTGAAATGTGCATAAAAGATGTTTTGAGAGATTCTGCGCTCTGTAAAACCACATTGTTTGAAGCATGAATGTCACAAACCAAAAAAACCAAACATTTGACTTTCATTTGGAGTCACATAATTTATCCTCATTTATTCTTCCCTAACAGAGCTTGTGCATCCTCTACAGTCTCTTAACCTCAACAGCTGTTGTATGTCATTACAATGGCAATTACAAACCTAATGACCTTCACATGAGCTGTTAACAAGCTGTATTCATATTTAAGGATTATCAGTCATTATACAGCAAAATGCACTCTGTACACTATGTACTGTAATTAGCCGTTTGAGAAGGGTGTAGTGCTGTACTGCATTCTGCTGTAGTCTTAATCATCTTCCAAAAGAGAATATTTTGCTGTGCACAATTATAGTCAAGGACTGCAGCAAATCTCTCTGCATAATATGATGAGTGTCTCCAGCCTGGCTCCAGAAAAATCAAGTCATCAGAGAAGCACTGAGCTCCATATTTATTATCACAAAACTCATACGCGTAATCCACAGTGCAGCACAGTATTTAAAGGTTCATTGTGTAGTGTTAGTGATAGCTTGGTGCAATCAGAAAGAAATGAAATCTACTTCATTCATACATTTTCCATGCCATTGTTCGCTGTTCACTCAGTCCACCATCTGCTCCTGCCAGAAGCTCTGAAAACATCGGCTCCGTCAGTGCTGCTTTGTGATGTAAACCAAATGTGCAAAAGAGGTGCCTTAGACACTACTTTTGATTCAATGATGCAAACAGCAGCAACATCTGTACAACTGTGGCTAATTTACCTCATGATGATTGTACTTCTGGTCAGTCTTCACTTTGATGAGTAAAAGAATCAAAACTCATTCAGCTCGTCGTCCTTGCTTAAATATATGGGCTTATTATACAAAAATCTGACATCACAGAAGGTCTTGGTACAGTATGCATACATAGACACAGTCAGATACCAAAAGCTTAAAGTAACATTACATTCACTCAGCTTTATACAGAGTATCCAATTTCATGCAGAGTCTGGTATGGTTGCGGCTCCAGGCAGGAGGCAGACAATGTGTGAGTCACTTGGGAACATCAGCGAGGTTGAAATCTTATCGTTACCCCCAGACAGGCAGGAGCCTCTCAACATAAAACATGCCAAGTGTGAAGGGCGCTGAAGCTTCTCAGGTCAATGTTAATGCATAAATTCAAACATTCCTTTATGATCCTAAATTCCTACCACACCTTAAAAATGACATCCAAGTTATAATACAATAACAATTCATGATCTATTTGTGGAGAAGGGGAGGGATGGTGATACTTTGATAAACACTAAGACTACACATGTCTCATATCCCACTGTTAGATTTGTTTGCTTTGATTACTTTTTAAATCTTTTTTTTTTCCTTCTTAAAAAGGGACCTGATGTCTTTCATATTATGTTCTTTGGGAGAATTTTAGCCGAATGTTAAAGTTGGCTGATGTTAAAAATAAATGTTTGAAAAGTTTGACATATACCGATTGAATGATGAGCTATGTGCAAGGAAGATGTTGTTTTTCATTTGCTGAAGTTTGTGTTGCTGGTTTGAATGAATACTATGAACACTATCCACTTCAGACTTGCTGTGGCTCATTTAAATCACGCAGACCCTGCTGCTAACAATGTGCAGTACAGCATAAAGGCTGCCAGATCCTCACTCCCTCACTCTCCATTAAAGTACCCTATACTCTTACACGAAACAGGCTGATGGAGGCTTGTTTATGATATTTCCAAATGACTATGAATAGGACAACACTATGCTACGGCTTTAAAAGAGTGATTAATTCCTGTTTTAGAGAAACAGATATTTAGTCGTGTCTTTTATGTAATTTGTCAGATAAACGTTTAAACCATGCCATTAAGGTAAAGGTCTGGAAACAGCTGCAGATGAGGCGTTGTCATGGATTCTCTCACTCTCATACATTCATCCTTCACTCAGGGACTATCTATTTGTCTTGTCATTATAGAAAACTGATAAAACGCTACCAGCCGGCTGCAGAATACATTTTCCTTATGAACAGCATAGCTCTGTAAACAGTGCCTAATGAACCCCAATCAGATTTCGTCCCGCAGATCGTGAGAGCCTGTATCGACTAATTGCTTTTGTATGGCTCGCTCTCTCTGGGATATCATCAAGAAACATGTTCCTCTTCTTCTCTGTGGATCATTTGACTAACAGATTGCAGTGAACAGAGAGAAGGATGAGACGTCTCAACCATCTGCTCTTCTTTGTATATAGAAGAACAAAATCTGGCTGCTGCACCTGTCTCTTCATTGTGCTCCTGTAAAACTTTGTCTTCTCTGTAGGTTCATCACATTTGAATCAAGTTTATATCACAAAGGGAAGATGAGGAATGTCATCTGCATTCTCTGTGAGAATGACAATAGGCTTTTGACAGTGTGCTGCTATTCATAAAACAGTGTTCTGACACTGTTGGAGCTGCACTATTGTAGTGTGAATGTTTAGACAGCCTCTATGAGCTGACAGGAATTCAACAGACGCTTCTCACACAGCACAGATGGAAACATTTCTCAAAACACTGTGCCACAAGCCAGTATCACCAACACAAACCATGTCTTCACTCACAACACTTAAAGGTCTTTTGCTTTTTCATCAATATTTTATAAACACAATCACACACTATCCAGAATATTTACAGAAGCTAGTCATCATCACTATTTATTATCCTGCATCACACTGATGCACTGCAAGGTGAGCCAGATGCACAAGTCATGAAGTCTCAAGTCCTCACCAGTCTCTTAAAACAGGACAAAACAAGGAAGACACTGCTGACACTTGAATTTCTTGAATCATTAAGCTCTCACATACACTTGCACCAGAGCTAGATCAGGACTCAAATTCTGAAAGGATGGTAGTATGAAAGTGCAAACTAAGTATACTTTGATGTGTAGATATGGTGAAAAACATTATAGTCAAATTATATAGTCAAAAACATTTGTTTTCTTGGGGCACACAACACAGTGGCTATATCCCAGAAGCACAGCCACAAAGGGAGGGGCGGAAAGCCTGAAACCATAGAGGATGTTGAGCAATAACCATAAGAATGGACGGCAACCTTTCCTTCGAGTATCCATGGTGTTATATGGGAACGTCCATGGAAGAAGTAGTGTATGGAATGAAAAAGAGAGCTTCAAACCATGCTTACCTTCTCAACTTGCACACCTGGCCAATCACTGTAGATTTCCAGATGCATCTCCTCAAATTCAGAGGGCAATTCAGGTGCCGTTCAACAATGTGAGTACATCATTTGAAGCACACTGACCCTGTAAGAGCCATGCTGCACAGGAGTCTAAACATGTGCCATTCATTGTCAGGATGGCCAGACCAGTGCTGGAATCACCAGCACAGTCAGGCAGCACTGCACCAAATCAGCCCAGTACGTGTTACCTTATGTGCAATTGTAATACTTGGTGTAAGAGTGGTGCAAAAGGAAAGACTGGAAGATCATCAAAATCAGCTAAAGCTAGCATTCCTACATACCTCAGGAATTTAGCAACCCAGAACTTATATAATGCAGATTCAGCCATATTTTCCCATCATACCCTATATTGAATTTCATTGAAATCTATCCATTAGGTTTAGGTTAGACTTGCTGGACCAGAACTTTAGGATGACAGTGCTCATCTTGGTATAGTTTACGCTAATGGTGATATTAAGGTGGTTCACCACAATCACTGGCATTCATCCTCTGGGGATCATCAGTCTTAACATGCAGTTTACTGGCAGTCCAGCCTGTAGTGGTCAAGACTTCTTCCTCTGGATTAGAATATTGAAAGGCAGACTGAATAGCTGGCACGATCATTTTTAGGCCAGTTCTTTTTCTGTAAATTAAGTTTGAATAGATTTCTAACTGTAATGAAGCAAATGAAGGACAGCTACAGTGAGTTATGGTTCACTCAAGATCTTACTGTCTCTACTGTATGTTCAGTATAGTTGAACACATACAGGTATGTAGGGCTGTTTCCATCCATTTAACATGTTACCCAGGCAACTATAGTCTCAGCACTGTCCATCATCCATTTCTCATCTGCACTTAGGAAGCTAAGGAACATAAATGAGGCAGCCATGCCTGTGTGGAGGTAGCACTTCCTTATTAAGGTAAAATAGTGAATCTGTTCTTGTTCTGAGAGCCAGCAGCAGCACATGGCAACAACAGGATGAGGAGACACACGCTTTTAATAGTTGTTATTGTACAAATGTGTGATTGTGTTTCTGTGGAGATATCTAGAATTGCCAATCTGGCAAATAGCTTTCCTTTCTGTCCCTTAAACAAACAAGCAAGCTGGCTTGACAGGGCTGACCTTTGAGGGAATGGAGAGCTGGAAACTCCAAATGAAGGAAGCTATTATATCTTATCAGCTGTGTTCCATTTGTATTTAACCTCCTCCATTTGAAGAAACACTGCTCCACAAAACAGGCATTGTTTGCAGTTATGAGACAGGAGTTCATGGTACACGCCCATCTTTTGAACAAACTCTGTGAACTTACTGTCCCCTTAGCGACTGAGCTAACAAGCCAGTTAGCTTGACAGCTTTTCCCCTGTTGAATCAGATTCTTTATTAGATGAAATGATGCCAGCTTAGCCTTGCTAGATTTGGTGACTTTTTAGATTCCCATGGTGACTGTTTTTCAAGAAAACACCTTGTAATAAATCGAGTTACTTTGGGTGGACCCTGACTCCCCTCCTTTGAAGAGTGATGCCAATATTTCTCAGTGAATGTGCTCTTGTGTCTGTAGGCCTCTTGATATAGAAGTATAAGATTTGAGAGAGCACAGTTAATATTCTGAGCACCACTCAGTCTACAAGTAAACCACTGAGAACACAAAGGTGTGGATTCATGCCGTCAGAATCCCATTTTCGCCTGCAATCCTGATCATACGCACACTAGTTCCTGAGCCTGCTCTCTCATTGTTCTCCAGCTGTTTTGGCTTCTGAGCACTTAAGATCACAAGAGGTCACTTGCCAACCACATTTGACAGGCAAGCTGCAAGGGGACACGTCCAGATGCAGATGTTAGGGTCATGACTTCTCTCAAAGATTGTAGGCGTGTGCATCTGCACTGTAGATTGAAGTTAAGATAAATTCTGCTAATCCAACTGATCCCCTTACTGTCATCTAGCTTATTCATACCAGTGAACTGAATTTGGGCCACATCTAGTGAGAAACGGCTGTCATTCCAAATGTAGCCATAGCCTCTAATGATTTTATCAATATAGCTATGGTCCTCCCTCACACACAAATCTAATGAACATAACAAATGTTGACTTGCAGACTCAGTAGTGCTCAAATTTCTGTATTTATGTCCAGTGAGTGTGGGAGAGCAGCAGTACATTCAGTCGACCAATCATCAGCCAGACTCGAGAGTGAATGAACTGTGAATGTACATGCCAGACAACCAATCACTGATCTCCCCTGTTTCTCTGGGAACTCCTTCTCCTTGTTTTTATTCTAAATGATTTAAATTGATTACTTTTCGAGAGTGACTTAATTCCTCTCGATCTTCTCTATTCATGAAACTTCAGTTCCACAGTCTTTAGAACAGCCTTCAAAAAATAATTTTGAGTTTAGAGGTAGATGCTAATCTGACATAAAGCTAGTTAGACGTGGTTAAGTTTAGCTTGATTTATTTCTTGAAGTAATTATTTACGTGATTCAAACGCAAATCAGTGCAATTAATGCATCAAATGGCATCATGCATCATGACGTTTCAAGCAGTCTTTAGCTACTTTCCATTGAAGCACTGATACAAGAGGCAGTAAAAGGCACAGCACAGTGAAAGTGGAAATAAACTAGTGGAGCTATTGACTAGTGCTAGCATGTCCCAGCCATGCCTCTGTCTGGTGTGACCAGGCCTTCAGTCTAGACAAGGCTGGATTACCAACCAGGGAAAGAGGGCAATTGTGTCAGACTGTCAGGGGGCCGAAAGCCTCCAGCTTCACCATGTGGCAATTAGTTTGTGGTAATTTGAGAAACTGCTCATTTGTTTTCTAGGAATGTATACACCCACAGATAATTATCCCTCAGCTCTGCTGTTCCCCTCAGCTCTACAGAGTGTTTCAGTATTTTTAGCTCATTTTGGTTTTATGACTTAATTTTTAATTTCCCTTCTCCAGTCTGATGGGCCTGGTTTCCAGCAGGAGCAGGCAGCAGTTTTCGCTGAAAAAGCTCTGATAAACCCATTGTACACTACCTTCACTTACAGAATGAATGCTGGATGTACGTTTTCCAGGTGGACACAAACACAACTCCGAATGAATACTAATGCTCTGTGTCTGCTGCTTGTGTAAATATGCAACTTGCTAACCCATCTGCTGTGTTTACAGCTTGTTGTGCTGCCCCCAAGAAGCCAAAAGATTTATATTTAAGGTGACGCCTGCACTGTTGCATAATCTGGCCCTGATTTTTAGAATGACCATGTGGCAAAATGTAGCTGTAAGGTCTTTATTACTTCAGTGTCATGTTAACTGGGGCCTGTAGTTCATTGATTGGTTTAGGCTGACAGACAAAATATGAACTAGAAAGAAAAGAGATTCTCCTTATCAGTTTTTTCTTCAGTCTGGAAGGCAAAACAAGGATTTGTTTTTTGTCATCATGTATTTTCATTGTACAAAGAGCTGGTTGGAGTAGTATTAATAAGTACAATAAGGAGTAAAGAATTCAGCATTTAATTCTGTAAATGTTATTCTGTTAAAATTCAACTTGACTCAAGCATCAGCATCAACACATGTAAAACCTGGGGATAATCATGACCAATGTTGCTCTTTTTTCCTAATTGCAGATACATAATTTGCAATTTCAAAAAATACAGCTGTACATTATTTCCTGAGACAAAATGACAAGGATGACAATTATCTAACTCATTTTTCTAGCTTATTATTCAACTGAACATCATTTATGCTCACATTTTGTAATACCATATTGGACTACATTGTAGAAGGACTATGCTGCCACTTCTTTCTCTTAAGATATTGGTGCAGGGATGTTGCAGAGACTATATACATATGCCTTAACAGCACCTTCACCAGACTGACAGGACAGCCTCTTAAACTCTCACTTCAGTGCTGATGAGCCTGCAGTCTGTCCTCTTCCTCCTAATCCTTGATATACAGTATATACTGCAAGTATTACATAACAGGATTTATTGTTAAGGTTGTCTTACTTTATCTTTCCTGTCTCCCACACTTCAACCAAAGCCAAAAAACATCAAATGGAAGATTAATTGAAAGACTGTGAATAAATCTCCTTAATTTTCAAAACAGTTTCAGGTGTATATTACGACCACAAGATTTCACACTTCCGTTGGTGAAAGGTGGAAACCTTATATTTCCATTGTTGGGGATTTACATGTTTGCACCTAATAAAACAGTTGCTATACTGTTACCTGACATCCCCTCTGCTCCCAACAGACAAGAGTCATAATTACAACAGCTGCTGGAGGCTTTGTGATTTGAATGAAGCAAATTTTTGGGCATTTCTTTAAATGACTGATGGCTGTTGTTTTTCGAGGGAGGACAGTCTCACAAGGTTACATGCTTCATCATGGATTCTTACTGTAGGCTCAAAAAATCCTCTCCATGTACATAATAAAACACCAGAAGCCTGCTGTCATATACTGTAAACAAAAATACTTTCTCATTCAGACCTTCCTGTGATCCTGTCATCCCTGTGGCCTTATGCCTGAGGCTCTTACTGATGGCCTGTGACTTTTACTGCAAGTCATTTGGTTTCATTTAATGTAAATTTGTTAGGGAATTTACATCACTAAATACGAATACAGATACCATTTTGTGTCATGATAGATTTAGAAACTTCATTGTTCACACAGTGCATATTCTTAATGAAGCTGTGTAGAATACAAGTAAAACATGAGTCCAGCATAGGACTCATGGTTGCACTGAAATAATGGGAACTTAAAGGTAACAGGGAAGACATTTCACAGAGGGGGGTAGGTGGGGCAGCCAGTGGCGTTGCTAGGGTCTCTAGGGGCTCCAAGCAAGAAATCCCTCGGGCTCCCAACCCACCCGAGCATGCGGCAAATCTTGGTTTTTGCACACATAAATGCACAATTTCTGGGACATTTGAGATGAATACTGAAAAAATAGATTAGTGGTTCTCAAAGTGAGGTCCAGGGACCAACAGAGGTTGCTGAAAGCCCAGGCCTATCAATAATCGTTGTTGTAAATAAGTGGCCGGGGCCCCTCTAGTGGCCAGGGGCTCTAAGCAACTGCCTGGCTTGCCTGTCCATACGCCCCGCCCCTGGGGGCAGCCAGTACAGGCCCTACAGCAAATCGTTGCCCCATAGCCCCCTAACAGATTACGTATTCAGAGGTTTTAGTTTCAAATCCACTCTGGTTCAAACCGAATAAAAATCCTCTGCTTGGAATAGTAATCTGTATCTAATATAGTTTTTCCACAGAAAGGTTCAGTTACCTTGTTAAAAATCTTAAAATTACATCCACCCTTTGGGCCTCATTGAACAATCCATAATCTGTGAATTTTAAATGTTGGACACAAAACATCTTCAGTGAGAATCCACTCTCAGTCTGGAGGATTCAAGTTTCCATGTCACACCTGTGCAAACTGCCCATTGAGCGACCACCAGCTGTGGCCAATGAACAAAACACACCTCTGACTGGAGGGGAGCTTTAAGTGAATGTGCCAACCCAACAACGTAAAAATTAGTGCTGTCAGGCGGTTAAAAAAATTAATCTAATTAATTACAGGATTTGTAATTAATTAATGTAATTAATCGCATTTTAATCTCATATCTGCTAAAGGTCCCCAAATAAAGAATTTGAATTCTAGGACGTTACAATTCACTGACATTCACATTACAGCTGGTGAATTCTTTTCATCACTGTAGTTCTCGATGGTAGCTGGAAATTAGAGTCAGATGACGCTATCTGAAACGCCTCTTTTGGGCCCTCGTCTTCCACGATTGAAATCGGCCTGCAATCAGCAGCAACCCACTCTGCGATTGAGTTTGTCAGTTTTTCTGTCGTGGCTTTGCTCATTCGTTTTCCTAACTCAGCAAGTGTGGGTTGGCGGAGTGAGCTCACGGTAGCACTAGCGGCACTAGCAGCAACTACATGTTTAGCGTTTAAATGATAATTCAGGCTGGAGCTGCTACGGTGATAGGAAAATTCTTTTTTACACAAGGTACAAATCACTGCGTTCTCATTCATAGTCCCGTCTTTGTTCTTTTTATAAATAAACTTGCCGTTCAAAGGTCCAAGTAGGCTTGCCTCGCTCTCTGGTGTCGCATCCATGTTTGTTGTCACCCTGCTTTTTACTAGTGGCGCAGGTAGGATGCGACCTGCCACTGCAGCCTACGGGTCACTCAAAGGGCCAAATTTAAAATGCTTGCGCATTGACTTGCCACTCATGATTAATGGCGTTAATTTTTATAGCGCGTTAATTTGCAGTGTAATTAATTAATCTAATTAACGCGTTAAACTGACAGCCCTAGTAAAAATACTTCACCAGAACTTAAAGTCCTGAAAAATCTTACCTACTGGACCACTTGGAAGCTCTGGAAGAAGCTAGTAAGTGGACCATGAGTTTGGAACAGTTTGTCAAACACAGCCAGAGGTGTTGTACATGAGATTAATAAAACTCTGTTCCTATATCTCCATGTTCCACTCTCTACAGAGTCTGATTCCCACAACAACTCAACAGAATTTAATAACGAGAATGAAATGCTGCCATCAATAATGTAATTGGTTCGACACTGCCACCCTTAGTGACATGGTACAGAAGGCTGGTAACAGAACACACTGGGTGGATGGAGTGCAGCTTCTCTTCTCTTATACACACAGGTGATGATGTAGACTGGATCAGAACAGTATTCAGCTCAGAATTCAGGGTAGATGGCAGAGGGATGAGGGTGTGTAAATTTACATCTCTGTTACATTGTACTTTGTATTTTATCTGATCACATTTCACATTTCACTGTGTGATTCTCTACCAGACAAGGAGGTAACAAAGGTTAAAGTAGAACATGAATTCATACAGAGCACTTAGAAATAGTTCTAATGTCTGACTGTCTGACTACTGTATTAGTTTCTTAACGAAAAAAAAGGAAGTAGTCCTTCAGACAGAAAATCCTCATTATGAATATCAGTGTTACAAGGATGTATGTGTTGCTTCCAGGGTGCTGTAATAAGGGGAAGATGAGGTCTGAACTAATATGAAATGAGTTCATTTGCCCTTCAGTCTTTCATACTGTACTTATGCTCAGTTGAAATCCAAAGCAAGAAAGACTTGGACAAAAATTGCTCCTTCCCCAAGACAGATTTAGTAGATGACTGGTGAAAATCTGATTATGACAGTTGACTCGTAGAATCAAGAGACCATAATTCCAATTTGTGTCCAATGATTGATCAGCAAGTGTGTGTGAGGAGGTGGAATTGCAGTGTGGATGGAAGACAGATGTTTTTCATATTGATGGAATAATCAGGGGACCAGATGAAAGGGGGCAAAGTTAATCTGATGAATTTCATCATTATTAATCATAAGGAGACATTTTGGCAGTTCAGACTTTCAGATAAAGCTGCCTCTCAGTGGGATCTTCTTTTATTCTGTTGTCTAACTGTTGTTTCCGAAGCGTTTGCAGCATGCCAACATAACACTGAATACTGAAAGCTGTCAATAAAGATAATAATTAACATACCAAATTAGTCGAGTACATATTTGCTGTCACAACTCCATCCAACTCCTAATTATTCAGCCTGTTGCTTGCTCTGCTTCTCTGCCACACTAACTCTCAGACAGATCCAGCCCTGTCCCACCATCTCTACCAGCTCACTTTCCTCGCCCAGTTACTCACCTGCTTCTCATTTCCCTAAATCCAGTTGTTTATATACTGGTTCATTTCCATTAGTACACTACCAGATTGTCTACTTCGTCTCTGCTATTGATCTCCTGCCTTGCTTATTCTGTCTGCCTGGATTGACGATTCCTTGTTTGCCCCCTTTTCGTCTTAAGTTTGTGTTTCTTGGCTGACCTTCTAGTTTTGACTTTGCCTATTTTGGGAAAAAAGACAGAAACAGAAACTTTTACGCTGCTCCATGTGTCATGGTTTGGGCTCAAGTCTGTTCTGTGCCACTACCATTACATTACTAGTGAAACACAAATGAGTGAAAGGGGTCGACATTCTGCTAATATCCACTACATCCGTGCAAATATCTTGTGCAGTATTACATACTTTTTTACTGTGCTTATATTATTCTTTCTTCAGTATCATATATTCTCTACTGTGCAATAGTACAAAACACTGTATTTATATCATCCATATCCTACCATGTGCAAAATCTTCCATTGAGAACTGAGCCATCCTTCTAAAGACAACATAATTTTTAGACACTTTTGTATATAATGTACATATATACATCGTTGATTTTCAAAATGTCTTTATTACTTATTGATTTTCATTTTTATTCTTTACTCTTACTATTACTGCTGTCTGTAACAATATAATTTCCACAGTGCAGGATTAATAAAGTTATATTTTATGTTTTGGTTTTGGCCCCAAACTGCTATCTCATCGATTTCATTTCAAGCAGCAGCAGTTAGCTTTTTCCAGCAAACTAATCTCTTAGAAACCCAATGCACACTACCTAGCGGGCACCAAATAGCAGAATGACCAAATTGGAAACTAGCTGGTATATAAAGTGGAACATCTGGCAACTGAAGAGCCAGATTTAGCTTTAGTTATTGAAAACCAAAACAGAACTTGATGGGAAGTCAAAATTGGACTTACGAACATAATGAGAAACACAATGAATGAATGCTAATGTTGCTACATGTATGCTGAATGAGCAACTGTTTCTAACATGTTAGAGCATTTATTATTTTTTATTTTTCTTTCTGTCTATTGACACAAATGCTACATTCACATTAATACGCATATTATACATCGCCAGAAAGCTGAGATTCTTGTGAGTCCATTGATGCAAACCATTTCAAGATAAAATCACAACAGGTGGCACAATAAATGCCAGAAGACAAACAGCTTTTAAGATTCACACAAAATTGAGGTAACTCACTGATTACTTCCCTTGTGACCTACAGATTGATAACACTCCACCAAAAATGGTTTGGTAACATTGACATAGATCCAGATGATCCACTGCAATAAAAATATTTGGTCCAAAGTATGATAACATAATCCACAGAATGATTTATTCTCCTTTCAGATTAGCAGACGATATGCCTTACCCGTTACAACTTCCGGAAACTTATACAGAATGATGCCATCTTTTCTCCAGTTAACTCTGTGGAGTTTGGGGTTTTAAAAGTAGCCAGTAATAGTCTGAGTTAAATATGGAGTGTTAAGGTTGAGCCAACCCATGACTGATGCCTCGCGCCAATAGTCAAAGCAATTTTGAACATGCTGATGTGCCACTTCAGTGACTTATTTCACCTCAAATCAAGGAGTTCAGTGCTAAGAGGGATATTACACACAATTTGAAGTGATGAATACTGTAAATGGCCTCAATATAAAGATATATAGCCAAAATATAGGTACAGATACCTTAAATATGAATATAGATGGCCAAATTTTGAATATGAATATAAATGAATATAAATATAGATGATGATGCACAGATTTTTAGATGTTCTATCATCTCAAATAATGCATATAGCAACTATAAATGGAAAAGAAATCCATTTATAGGCATGCCCCTGGACCCCCCTAACTTTGGGCTAAGCCCTGAATGTTTACAACATTTGGCTCCATCCTTGCTGAAAACATTTGCTTAATATACTTTAAAATGTAATTTTTATAGCTGAAAGAGTGTGTTGTTACTACTCTTGTCACTACAGTTCTATTTGAAGTATGTCTATATCAAGTCAATCCAGCAAAGCGTATTTAAATACAAGTAATTAGAACTTTGTTTGTGGCATCTCAAAATAGCATTTAAGTGCAGTCAAGTATATTTTAAGTTGCACCACTTACATATCAATATTAAGTACATAATCAGTATGCAATAAAAGGTACACATATCATATCATGTTTGAGGACAAGCAAAATAGATATTTTTACATACTTGTATATATTTTTGTATAATGCACTTGAAAATATGATTTCAGTTTTGAGTCAAGCTTTTTTTTAAAGCACTAACAATAAGCCCAGTATTTGTAAAGATAAATTCCTGCATTACTTGCCATTTGACAGTATACCGACCTCTCTGTGGGGGTTTTCATGCAAAGTCGCAGTGTGGTGCTCACGGTGTGCGAGCATGTCAAGTGTTATTAATGTCGGACTGGGGGAAAGGAGAAGGAAGACCACAGCTGCAACTGTCAGTGCAGGCGGCGTAGAGGTTATTACACCAAATATCAGGGGAAACAGCCTGCCCTGCATACTATGACAATCTGTCAGTCCTGACCCAGCGGAGAGGATCCACATGTCTGCTGTAGTGGCTATATTCAACCCTGTATACTTCAGGATTCTGGGAGTAGCTATGATTACTGTCCAATTAAATACAGTCTGTTTTAATCAACATCACTGTGACTAATGGATTAATTAGGCCAGGAAGCGGAGGATGTAAGACCACCTCCTTCTGTTAATTTGTATTGACCTTGAACTACAACTTGAAATTTGCTGTGTCCATTCATGCTCCCAGAGGCATACATATGTCATTTGTCATAATGACTTGCCATTCTGGGATGGAACCATATGGCAGCCATCTTACCTGAGTCCAGGTTAAATGCACCAACACAGTTATTTTTTGTATTGAGCATAAGACAAGTGCCTGTCTGGAATTCAAGAGAACAAATCATGCTTCATGAAGGTAATCTCATTGTGCATTTATATTGCAGGCAATGAATTGATTTTTTTAATTTCACCTGAACACAATGCTTTGGTATGCTGAAAGGATAATATACTACATTAAGCAATATCCTTTATGTTTAAATCCCAGATAGACTGCATTAGCAGGCAATTACAATCAGAAACACAAGAGACAAACACACCAACTGTAATATATTAATTCATTTATCAATGTCAAAAATTCCACACAAGGCAAGATATGTTTCTCTCTCTCTCTCTCTCTCTCTCTCTCTCTCTCTCTCTCTCTCACACACACACACACACACACACACACACACACACATATACACGCATGCACTGCTACCCTAAACTTTTCTGGACATTACCTGGAGGACATGTGTGATCATGTAACAGAGTTAGAAATCTTTATCGTGAATTTTTGCAAAACTGATAAGCTTGCTTTATATGTGTACAACATATAGTTGTACATAGTGGGTTAATAGCACAGCTGCATAGACAACGTCCCTCCATGTGTACCATATGGGAAAATACTTCCAAGCTGGAGGTGGATGCACCTGAGCAATGTTGCAATTAGTATTCTGTTTGTGCTATGTTTATGCTTTTGAAATGTTTTTGCAATATTCATTTTGACTATAAGCACCACCAACTGGTAATCTGAAAGTTACGGACACTTATGTGCAGATATAGTAACTTTATCCATGAGCAGAACCTTTGGTTGCATGTTGAGCTAATTTTAATGAGCCAGCCACGTGCTTTGACTTGCTACTGGCTTCAATGTTTTGTAGTAATTATTTTAAACTGTAATTTTTCTATTCCTCCTTACGGACATCTGAATGCTTATAGTGGCACAGCACACTGTTGGTAACGACTGCATGCTGTTGATTGTTATACTAGGTAGAATTTGTTTTATTGTCATTGCATGAAATCTCATAATTCCAGCTTTGTGATTCATCGTGTTTTGTGTGAAATTGAGGCTTTTGTTATCTGTCAGTGGCTAATCACGCATTTTATCCCATTTATAGCCTATTGTAGTCTGCGGTCAACAGTATCGTAAATTTTATTACAGTGAATAAAACTCCTAAAATGTTGATATAAGGTTTTTGTACAACAGCAATAACATGTTGTATTATGTAGGATACAGAATGGCGTTTGATTTATTGTATATGGACAAAATATTTATTTAGAAATTTTTAGGACCTTTATTGTGAATGTAAAAGAAAATAGCTCTAGAAAATCATACATATTACTGCTTTATCATCACATGTTTGGTTTATGTGGGAATGCATAAAAAAAACAATGAATATAGCACTGTAATGTGAAAATCTATGTTACATTAGTCTGTGTGGCTGTGCTGTCCTTCCTGCAAAGGGGACACATCCACCAGAGGTCCACGGGTGGAGACTCATTGTTACACTGTTACAAAGAGACGTGTTGCACAGGTTTGTGTCTGAACTGCTGTCCATCTGCAGTCCCACTGCAGTAGGGTGTGGTTCAAGGTGACCACACCCAAGGTGAAACACACTTGAAACTTCTAACCAGTTTTAACAGTGAATGACTGCTTTTCAATCTGGAGTCACACAGAAATGTTAAGGCAGGCATTTAAATATAGACCGAAAAAGTTCCCCCAGAGGTCTATTTTAGTTTTTCTTACAGATCAAAATGTGAACCAGAGATTCGACTATATTTCAATGCTGTGAAGTGTTAATGAACTGCAAATGACAGAGAAGGTGTTCCTCTTTCTGTCATGCTGAAGTTAGGCTGAGGATGAAAGTGAGAATCTTCCCAGAGGGATGAGACGAGAGGATCTGAGGGTGAAATGGTTGGATAATCATGTCCTCTTCATATTTAATTGCTGTATGAATGCAGGCCATTTTTAGCCCCTTTATCAGCAGGGCAAGTTTAGTTGGAGTGCATACATGCGCAAATGTGTGCCCTCACACTGTGTCAGTGTTGCACTATAATTCAGTAAGTCCTGTCTTTGTAATATATGAGGCTCACACCAAATTGCAGACATTTTGATTGGAACAGCTCCAGCACTGTTGTCTTTAGCCTTTATTTCACACAGAGCTTCCCTTTCTAACCATTACACCATGCTAAATCAAATGCCAAGATGAATGCACCATATGAAACCTTTATAAAAATATCTTTGGGTTATTGAGTAGGTTTGAGACAAATATGCCAGTTTCAATTCTGCCAAAACATGTAAATAATAGTAAGTCTAAAGTCCCACTGTCCCGAGTTAGTGTTAGCTCTCTAGTTGTAATTCTGAGTAGGAGATACTGGGAATTATTGATGGATTTCTGCTACTGGGTAGAAAAAAACTGCATAAGTATCAACAAACCAATGGGAAAACAATTGCTTTGTATCTGGTTTCCCTTGTTAACAAACCAAAATTCACAATGTATGCAAACCACCAAATTATTGGGTGTGCTTTCAAAGTTAGCACCAAACTGAATAAATGAACAGCAGGTGGGTTCCCTGATCTTCCCATGCTGCAGACATTGTCTGAATGCTGCATGGGGTTCATTACAGCTTGAGTCTTATTCCAAAAGCTTTATCCTATTATGTTTATTATGTTGTGGATGGCAAATGTTAAGAGGCAACTTTTTTTGATCGAGTGATGATGATTTGCTACATTTATGTACACATCAGAGTTGCAGTGAGGTAGTTGGGCCTTTGAAACTGGGGACTGGGATTCACATCCTTAGCCAGGTCTGAGGTTAGGTTTAGACAATAAAAACAGGTTAAGATAGGGGAAAGATTAGGGTTTTGGTTAAATGTTAATTAACATGCTGTGTCCTGTGTTTTAAGTCACTGCAAATTGTAACTCTCTCATGCAAAGTTTATATTTTGGCTAGTAAAAGATGGAATGGGTTCTCCAAAGGTTTATCCTCTTAGCAAGTATGAATGTACTCAGTATATTTCATGGCAATCACTCATGGTGTTAGAAAAAAGGTAGGAGGTCACCTAAACATTAGGGTTAATTCTCTGGGGAACATGACTATCCATCCATCCATCCATCCATCCATTTTCTATGCCGCTTATCCCTTTCGGGGTCGCGGGGGGGCCGGAACCTATCTCGGGTGTCAATGGGCAAGAGGCGGGGTACACCCTGGACCGGTCGCCAGCCGATCGCAGGGCACATACACACACCATTCACACTCACACTCACACCTAGGGGCAATTTAGAGTCACCAATCAACCTAATGAGCATGTTTTTGGTCTGTAGGAAGAAGCCGGAGTACCCAGAGAGAACCCACGCATGCACGGGAAGAACATGCAAACTTCACACAGAAAGGCCCCGCCTGACCCGGGAATCGAACCTGCGACCTTCTTGCTGTGAGGCACGCACACTACCTGCTGCGCCACCGTGCAGCCCGGAACATGACTAACCTTAAATTTTATGGAAATCCCTCTATGGGGTTTCAAAACAAGGACAACATTTCATGGTGGTGATCAGCAAAAGATTGGAGGTTCACCAAACATATCAGGAATCATCCTCTGGGGACCTTGAATATCCCCAGTAAATGTCTTGGATATCTGGTAAGTCATTGTGAAAATATCTTGCTCTGGACCAAATCATTCATCACACAGATGGAGGAACAGAGTGACTGATGGATGAATAGATAAAAAGATAGACGGTAGCTGGGGCTTAGGACTGTTATAACTGAACAAATAAAATGCATCTATAAATGAACACGGACATTAATGAACTTCTATCCTTTTTATCTTCTTTGAACAGTCATGTAAGGGAGGACATACTGTCTCTGATCAGCGCCAGTTAAAGAAATCCCTCCATCTGTGCTCTACTGTCAAACACCACACCATCCCTCTGCATCTATCGACCACTGAGACTCGACTAACCCATCGCATTGGAGTGGCTGACCTTTCCATGAGAGCATCACAGATCAATAAAACGTTATTTGATGGTCATGTAGATGTTCAAGAAACAGTGAGAGGCCATTGTATCATCCAAATTCAATATGATAAAGATTCATGAATGATTTATGAGTGGTTTATATTCTTTCTGGGAGAA
Source organism: Chaetodon trifascialis (assembly GCF_039877785.1). Taxonomy (NCBI): domain Eukaryota; kingdom Metazoa; phylum Chordata; class Actinopteri; order Chaetodontiformes; family Chaetodontidae; genus Chaetodon; species Chaetodon trifascialis. The sequence continues at coordinate 21,763,086 of NC_092072.1, forward strand.
TAAAAAATTCATTTGTTAAATTCTCTGACTGTATCCCATCCACAGTGTTCTTCTGTCAGGCGTCTGTGTGTGTAAATATGTGTACGATTACAAGGGGGAAGAGCATAAATGAAAACATATGAGTCATCCCGTGACATTTGAACAGGAAGCATTGTTTATGCTTCTCACCAAGTGAATGGTATAATGAGCTGTGTACTGAACAGATAAAAGCCTCTTAAGCATTTGTTATGCGCTTCTTTCCACTGGCTCTATATACAGCATGTAATTATCTCCAGGCTACAGGAAGACTGACCACTTAGTAAAGATGCGAACAAATCGTGACCTTGTTTCTGGTAAGTTGGATGGAATGAATCTTGTTTCATCCCTCTAAATCAGTGGAAACACTCTGATGGAGTCTTGGAAAGACAGTTGAAATGGGTGTAGGCCCTCACTCTCTGGGACAATGGCTTATCTTGTGCTAGTGAACCTTTTGGAGATGTACTTGTAATAAATGAGGAGCTCAGCTGAGAAAATGGGCTCCTCATGACAGCAGAGTTTCCAAGAAACTTAAAAGACAATACCAAGCATCAACATAACCAGTCTGTTCCCATTATTCTGAATCTGAACCCAAGAAATCATGATAATATCAAAAATTCAGCCATGATCATTTAGCTTAAGCAAGAAAATTGCCCCAGTATGCTGGGGAACTGCTCTGGGGCCTGCAAACCAAAAGGGCCCCAAAGTCACAGTCTTTCATGACAACGGATGTATTTTTTCAACAGCAATTAGAGTGTTTGTCTTCTGTTCAGTACTATCAATGATTTGGTGTTGTTTTTAGCTGCTGCTGCTGCTGCTGCTGCTGCTGACTAATAGCTGGTGGTAAGGCCTTACACAACATATCAAATGTAATAATATGTCTGAAACGTAGTCATCATCATATTACTATGTTAATGAAGCAATATATATATACTGTATATATTGTTATGTGTCATCCCCAGCACTGTTAATGCTAAGGATCATTCATGGAGAGTTGAATATAGAAATGTATGAGAGTGTGAGCTCTTCTTATGTTTGTCCAATATCAAACTCTGAAGTACAGGTGAGTGTATACAGTTTATACAGGATGTTCTTCTGTCCGTGATATCATCAGTGATAACATCAATACAAGTAACTCAACTGTCTTCATGATAAATACAGTGTTTGTGAATGAGCATGAATACGTTTCCGAACAGCATTTTCCCCTAAGGTCTGTCATAATGAACCATCCCCAGTGAAACAGAACAACATACAAAATGTGAGGGACGAATCGGACTCAGGGGAGTTAAAGCCTCAGTTCAGACAAAAAAGAAAAAACTGACAGTTATTCTGAGTGACAGGTGGCTAATGTGTTAGCTGTTAGCTCATCAGCTGTGGTAGTTTATCAAGTAGCCATGCGAGAAATCGCACAATCACCAAGCTTCTAGAATCAAAGATGGCTCAAAGATAAGATTGCTGTGCCACTTCTGTTGTGATCAGACCTTTCGCCTTTTGATTTTAAAAGTATATTCATTTCAGTCACATTATCTTCAGGTCTGCAGGATAGTGGAAAAGATGCTGTTTACTTGTTTATACTTGACTGTAATAGAGTGCGTGTCACTGTGCTGTAATCACTGACTCCTTAGTCAATCCACTTCTCATCTCCAATCTGTGGCTGTTCGAACACAGTGGCTCACTCGCCATCATTCCTGATAACCTGGAACCTGTGCTCCCCACTGCAGAGCAGTTATTCAGAAGCTGACTGCTCACTGAAATACTGTTCAGTGGCTGGGTTAAGCTTGAGACGAGAAGCTAAAATGACTAATACACAAATATTCATTAAACCTGCTCTCACAATGGATATGTGAGAGACTGCCAGCTGAAAGTAATGAGTAACAATAATGTACTGTTAATATGATAATGTTTTTTTTTTTTTTTCCTTCAAGGGCCAGTAACATTAGCTAACAATACTAATAGACACATAACATTATTGAAAGATGATGCTTATTGGTGTACCAGGCAAAGCAGCTAAACTAGCTTCTGAACACACAATCAAGTGAATGCATTCTGCAGGTTGTTTAATAAGACTTTGCATTAAAATAATAATCATTTAGTTTTCATTTGGACACAAAAATGACTGTATAGTGTATGGATCTTTCTGTGCTAGGTTACACTGAAGGGTGAAGAACGTTTTGGCTGCCAGTCAAACAGCTATGGCCTGGATTGGTAGGAATGTGTGGTGCTGTGACCTGGTACCCTTTGAGACTGTGTCAGTCAGAAAGGCTGGGACAATTTCATGAGCAAATGCCATTGATAACGAGCATTCCACAACACTGTTTCACATTCAGATACAGGAACAAAGCTGAGATGTTGTATTCTCTCTCTCTGCTGTTAGGATCAGCTGCCGGGGCTGCTCCTAACAGAACACAACGCAAAACCACAACAACAACAACGATAACAATAACAACAGTTGAATGATGAATTGAAATTCAGTCATTATCACATACACACACGCAACACCAATTACCTGTCAGCCAAGTGAAGACTTTTCATATTCAATCTGCTCCCTACATGGTGAACGCCACAGCTGCATCAAGCTCCTGCAGGTATTCGTAACAATAACAGGAAACCAGGTGGTTCTGCTTTCAAAATAAAAGACCATTTGGTGCTTTGCAGAGCAGAGCACTTTACCACTACATATCAAATACACGGGTGAAATACCTTACAATACATTTTATCTGCAGTTGGATTGCCAACAACTTTATACAAATAGGCTGTAACAAAAGTCCTATGGAGGCACAGTCACAGCTTACACACAGCTTGGTGTAAAATAAGAATTAGGTAAACACTTCAAATAGTTAGCTAGAAGTGATGAATTGAAACAAGGAGCTAAAAGTAATGGAGTGGTTAAAATATGCTAAAGTAATGAAGAAATGGTTGAAACACCTTGATAAAAGTAGTGGATATGTAGTTGAAATAGTTAGCTGAAAATAATGGACAAATGGCGGCTATACAGATGGATGGAAGAGACTGATTTATTTTGTGATACATGGAGGGTGGGATGAACTCTCACGGACTCAGGGAGAGTACGTTTTGCTGGTTGATAATGCCTTCAATAGGAAAGGGAACGATAAAGCAAGGAGAGGAATGTTGCAAGTGGATAATCAAACTTTCTGATCTGGTGTGTATACGGGTAGAGTAAAGAAGGGCAGACTTAGCAATCTCTAGTGCTTGACAGAAAGCCCTCCAGACTTGCAACTCAAACTGAGGGCCAGGGTCTGACACAATGTAATCCCATCCATCCATCCATTTTCTATGCCGCTTATCCCTTTCGGGGTCGCGGGGGGGCCGGAGCCTATCTCGGCTGTCAATGGGCGGGAGGCGGGGTACACCCTGGACTGGTCGCCAGCCGGGGCACATACACACAACCATTCACACTCACACTCACACTCACACATAGGGGCAATTTAGAGTCACCAATCAACCTAATGAGCATGTTTTTGGTCTGTGGGAGGAAGCCGGAGTACCCAGAGAGAACCCACGCATGCACGGGAAGAACATGCAAACTTCACACAGAAAGGCCCGACCCGGGAATCGAACCGGCGACCTTCTTGCTGTGAGACACGCACACTACCTGCTGCGCCACCGTGCAGCCTAATGTAATCCCATGCAGGTGAAACACTTGGTGAGTCATAGAAGTTGATAATACTTCTAGAAGTTGAAGTTGGCAAACCCCAAAAACTGACCAGTCTCCATGCTCTCTTTTAGGACATGAGAGGTTGTTACAGTCTGCTAATGAGCAAGGGGGCTCAAGAAAGCAGATCTATAGCACAGTCATATAGTCAGTGTGGAGGTAGGGAGAAAGCGTGGTCTTGACTAAGGACTGGAACCAAATCATGATATTCAGGGGGTATGGTAGACAAGTCAGGGGCCTCCATGCTAGGAGAAGGCATATGGTCACTAGGGGGAATGCAGGGCGGACTGGAAACAGGTGGAATGACAGCGAGGCGACCAATCAATTATGCTGCCCCTGGACAAATCTATATGGGTATTGTGGAGTGTTATTTAGGGGTGACCTAACAGAATGGGAGTATGGGGGCTGATGTGATTTGGAACTGTATGACCTTGTGTGACCCTTGGTTGGCAATGATTAGGGAGACCGGCATAGTATGGTGTATGTGACACAGGCTAGTAAACAGCCATCTAAAGTCTTAACTCAGAGAGGAGAGTCAAGGGGCTCAAGAGGGATACCAGACCAGTGAGCTACAGTAAGTGTTCATCTAGTAAATTCTCCTCTGCAACAGAGTCAACAAGAGCACTAATGGACAGCGATAACTGACAGAGTGTAACAGGAATTTGTGTTCTGGATTGTGATGGGACTGTAAACACGGTTTGGCTACCCCCATATTTGCAGATGAGCCTAGACTTTGGGCCACAAGGAACAGGTGGTTAAGAAATGCAGGCTGGAGATAACCATGTCCACCACAGCTACATGGGCTCCTGCTCGGGCTGGAGACTCACCGAGGCGGAGACAGCTTGCTGGGAGCTGGGAGGAGTAGGAAGGTGTGCTCGAGAGGAGGAAGAAGAGGAGGGTAGAGACCATCTTAGCCACTCCTTGCAGCTTCATTCACACAGCTGGGCATTCGCCCAAACAGCTAGAGAGACAAGAGCATCACAATTAGCAGGTTCATCTCAAGTAGCTAATTCATCCTTCAATTGTTCATTTAACCCATTCCAGAACTGAAGGATTAGCTCATTTTGGCCAACCTGAGCACCCTGGTGGAACAGAGTGACGTGGATTCTGTGATTCTCTGAATCTGTGTCTATGGAGTCCATATTGACTCCAGATGCAGAACACAGACAAAGGAGAATGTGAATGGTTGATGTCATTTATTGTTGCAAAATTTGGATAATGTTCACTGGGAGATGATCCAAGTTGATCCAGCTGAGGAGGGGGCAAGTAGATGAAGGGCGTCAGCGGTTTCTACACATGGAGGACTAGAGCTGAGAAGAGGTAGCAGATTTGAGACAAGAGGAGGTGATCCTGAAGCACAAAGAAAATATGATTTCAGTCATACAGACAAGGCAGCAATAGCTAGCAAACTGGTCGAGACGTGAGTGAGGAGATCCAAGTTTTTATCCCGTGGTAGATGATTGGCTGCAGCTGTGCTGGCTGATTGGCGGTGGGATGCAGATGCGGTGAAACTGCAGGAAACACCCAGTATAGATACACACACACACACACACACACACACACAATGGCAAACACAGGGCATGAAACTGGCATGACACAGAGGGGTACAGGAAGTACAGAGAACACAGGGAAGGGGAGGAGGAAGGAAGCTTCCTGACACTGTGTTCGTCATTTCTCATCTTCACAACTTTGATGCCAGAAAATGTCACAGAAACAAAGAAAATGTAAATTAAGTTTACTAAATGTAGTGATTTATGTGTGTATCGGCACAAATAAATCCCAAGACTTCTCAAAGACAAAATCTAAATTACTGGTTGAAATGTTTGATGAACACAACAATGTTAATGCAATGAAAGCCACGTGAAGAGCCCACTGACCTGTTGACAGTCATTAAAGCGGAAACCCTTTCGTTTTTTTCATGTGTTTTTTTAATGTTAAAATGACGATTGATCTTAGCAAGTGTCCAAATATTCCGTCTTTCAGTATTTTGAGTCTGTGATGGCGCTCACAACTCTATGGCCAAACTGTCCATTGCAGGACAAACTCGTCCTCAGGATTGGCTGTCAGATACAGAGGAAACCCTCATGGAGGACCTCTCCCTCTGAGTGGTCCCCCTGTCCAAACGCTCCAGGGCCTTTGATGGTGAGTCAGCCTAAAATCCACCAGATCCACAAAGCAACCAGAAAGGAAGAGACAAACACTCGACCTCGACATCCCTGCGTCTGATCCCTGTTTTCAGACTCAGGTTTGCTTTGGATTATCAAGCAGCTGTTTGTTGCAGATTTATTTCTAAATAATTATTTCTTCTGCTTTATTATGTGTGGAATAAATGACGGTCACACAGGTCACTGTCCAACAGGAGAACAGACCGACTGGTCAAAACTCTCACCCCAGTCGACTGTCACGTTCAACCTCAGCAAGGAGCCTCCAAATGTCCTCCATAGGCTCCATAGGCTGAAAGGACCTTCCTGTTCTGACCAATGGGAACTCTTACTTCTGTGTGGGTGGGTTTAATTCACAGAGGCATCTTAAATCAAAGAAAGTGTGCATGGAGGCACATTGGACACTATAAATGCTAAAACTAGACACAATGTAGGAGAACACATTAGTGTGGGAGCAACAATAAATCACATTTAGTTTGTTTTTATATTCATAATCTCAGCTCTGCTGTCCGTCCTAAAAAGGGTTCCCTTGCCTCCTTGCTGAGGTTGAATGTGACAGTCGACTGGGGTGACAGTTTTGACCAGTCGGTCTGTTCTCCTGTTGTTGGACAGTGACCTGTGTGACCATCATCATCATCACCAACCTCACTGCTTCAACAGGGTGACAGAAAACTTAGAAAGAATTGTGTGTGTGTGTGTGTGTGTGTGTGTGTGTGTGTGTGTGTGTGTGTGTGTGTGTGTGTGTGTGTGGCCAGAGGCCAACAGCTGATCACACTGGCTGAGAAACATTTAGGAATCAAATCATTTGACCAATTTGAATTCACATTTCTGCACTTTGTTATATGTGGCTTTCAGTCCACATTACTTGAAGAAAATAAGAGCATGGATATGACAGACTCTTTGTGGTTTGAGATTATTTGAGTTAATGTGTTTGGACACTAAAGCACATCTTGATCTGTGTGAGGCAAGATAAGGCAAGTCGTACAGAATGATTACGTCACAGAGGTATTCAAAGGTAAAGAAATGCATAAAAACATCAATCAAAGTAAAAGGGGAGATATAGAGGACCCTGTGGCTCAGTGTTTGTGTTTATACCATACAGCTGCTACGTCCCCGGTTTGATTCCAGCCATGGACCTTAAAGGCGTCTCACTGGTGCAGAAAAGTGCCCTCTTGGATGTCCCTATGGGGCAGGAAAATGTGATAAGTGCCCTTCTGATGGAGAAAATGTGATGCAGCATCATACAAGTTTCCCTTCACTCCAGAATGCAACAGTTTCACCATAAATTCATCCTTTCATTCATCATAAATTGAGATACATAAAATAAGATCAAATAAAAAAATGATACAAATGATAACCCTAACCCTAACCCAACTGTGGGTCCACTATTATTGTTAAAACGTTTTCCTTCAGCCAGCCCGACTTTAGTGTGTGGGATTCAAAATATTGTTTTAAGATTCTGCATTTTGGAAAAAAAATACTAAAAAAAATTAAGCTAAGAAAGTCGTGACAAGGCTGAATGTGCCTTGAAAGGGAAAGTTGTAGAAAATGGTCCTTATTCTTAAATAAACTTGTGCTGAACCAAATTACCATAAATTAACTGACACACAGGAAACCTTGTGTAAAGTAGTACCTGTTGCTTTCTGTGTCCCATAAACTGGAGCAGTCGTGTATAATGCTGAGTGAGATGGTCCATCAAAGACAAATAATGGCACCAGTTGTTTCAAGAATTGTGTTAATGTTCAAGTGACAAAGCCCTCTAGCGTCCACTGTAATTATAGTCAAGGTCAAGGATGATTGGATCTACTGACAAAATCCACACAGAGAGGCTGTCTGATGGACAGGTCAACAAAACATCAGATACAGGAGAGCATTGTTTGTTTCCTGTTTCAAACTGACATGCAACTTCTTCTTTTTTTTTCTTTCTTTTTTTAACTGTGACTGTTTCTATTTATTCTATACAATTAACAAAGTAGACCAGTAATTCTAACCCAAACCAGTAGTTGATGTGCATACATTGAAACAGATTTATTGTTCAACAGTGACATGTAGCACTAGTGGAAAGGACGTGTAATTGTTGGGAGGGTTGGACGTCAATATGGACAGCATCTTAATTTTACAATGGGACCTCCAAACAGGTTAATCCGGCCCTGCATATGAGGATGAGTTGAACAGCCCTGATATGAAGTCCAGCTCTTTCACTGGTTTCCAGTTTGTAATTGTTTTCAGGAGCTTCAGGCACAGAAAACACTATGATAAGTCTCCATTGTGACAAACATGACTACGTGGAATTTATCATCCAGAGAACAGAAGCTATTTGTGTCTGCATCAGATTTTATACTGGGTTGAGACCGGAAGTGGTGTGTCTGCGCTGCCCCGGTGTCTTCACAGTGAGAACCCCTCCCTGTCTCCTCATTCACTCCTGTGCAGTGTTTTGTACTGAAAGGTGAAGATGCGAATTCATGCTGCGACTTGTGCATCAGTGAGCGGATAGTCCAGCAGGCGGGCTGCCTCACAGCCCGTCTGAGCGGCTTCATGTGATATGACCGTTTCCACTTGTCCAGGTAATGACCGTGTCTGCAGGTGAGCGGACTTGTGTCGCCTGTTGCGCCTGTGCCTGTCTCTGCTGTATTCTGTGTGTGCTGTGTCTTCTGCTATGGTCGCTGCTTTGTGAATTGTTGCATGGAGGGATTGTTTTTGACACATCTGGTCTAAAATGTAGATACAGAATGATTACAAATGTGAACTTGCGCTTGACATGTTTCCCTTTGTCACAACTGGCCATTAAGCTTTGGTTTACTGTCGGCAGTTCAGGTAGGCTGATGCGTGATGTTTTCACAGAACCCGTCCTGCCAGACGCCATTTAAAAAAATCTATTTAATGTCCCTTTGGTGATTAGGCTACCGAAATTAAACAACAAATGATATATAGCTAAATATGAATTCCAAGTGTTTAAAGTCACGTATTCATTCGGCGCATTAAGAACCTGCAATCACCCCTGTACTTTTTGCAAAATTCCAACTTTATCTCTGCTTCGCCTGCAGTTTCTTGCGATCTTTTTCTAGTAAAATGCTTGGCGGAGGGCGGTAGCGACCAGTGCAAATCCTTTCTAAAAGTTCAAATGCTGTTGAAATAATTGCTGCGGGGTTTGTTCTGTGTGTGCCGAAATACAATGTTGCTCCTGTGGATTCAAAGGATCAGTTTTATTTCACATCAAGTCTAACTACTGATCGTCAGTCAAGGTGAATATGTTAAATTACACGATTATTAAATGGTGTTTTGCGTGACGTTCCTTCCATTCACGGGGCGTTCAGGCGCCACAGTTCAGGCAACGTTAGGTTTATTGACTGGAAACGCTGATAATATTACGTCAGTTTGAGAAGCTAATTATTGTGTTGTCTGCTGTTGTTTGCCCGAGTCAGAGAAGCGACAGGCTGTGTTTGCAGAGCCGTGTCTGTCATGTGAAAGCAGGGCTTTAAATGGCTCTCATGCATGCGGCAGTTAAATAGTTATGTTAAGACAGGCGGGGGTTCCTCCTCAGAGGCGACAGCTGGTCCTCCAGGGACGGTCGGTGTGTCCCTGCCGGCCGTGCAGACCTCAGGTGCATCCCGGTCAGGAGCTGTTGTGTTCATTCATATTTTTCTATTCGTCACAGTCACAGGCAGACTGCTGGCGGACGAGGTAAACCCAGCAACTGTCTCCTCTGTATGTTCAGACTACTCGAATCTGCCCATTTAATGTTTATTGTTTAGTGCCAGTGGGTCAGCTATCAATAACTTTTAGAAATGGCTCGTTTTTCTTATGGACCCTGGTGTTTGTGACCATTGTAGAAATGACAGGGGGACCAATTCTAAAGGCTAAAATGAAAACGAATAGCTCGAGCTGTTGGCCTGTCTTTAATATAGGCCGGACTGCAGATGATCATTCTTGTTAAATGTTACTGAGCATGTTTGTCAATATGTCATAGTTTGTGCTGGAGCATGTTCTACAGAGAATTGTTGAATTATGACTTACGGGTGAGAGGAGTTATGTCCCGGGCTGCAACTAACAATTATCTTCACCGTTGGTTATTGTCTTATTCAATCAGTTAGTTGTTTGGTCAAGAAAATGACATCTTCATCTTTGTCTTGTTTTCTGTCACAGATATTTGATTTTCAACAGACTGTATATAAAACCAGGAAAAATCCTAAACAACAACTAGAGGATGTTTGCCATTTTTGCTGAAACGTGATGAATCAATTAGTCTATCAAAATAGGTGCAGATGAATTCATTCAGACTAAAAGGAGTAAATGCTTTCAGAGCCTGCTTCCGAGCTGTCAGGAATAGAATTCAAGTCTAAAATAACACCTTCTGTGTAGGGGTGCGTATCAAACCTGCATTTCTTTTGGTGCAAACCAAAATGTAGCACTGAGAATAGAAAAGTGCAAATGAAATGCTTGGTCAGATTCTTAGGCTTGTTTACTTACTCTTTAATGAAATATCTGAGGTGTGAACATACTTTCCAAACTTTAGTCTATTTTATTACGTAGACAGAGCTTTTTATTAAACACTGATGGTTGAGCGGTTTGTTGCATTTTGGTGCAAACAACAGGGTCCTTATTCCCCAAAGTAAGGCATCGTATAGGCACAGATATTGATACTGAAACCAAGTTCCTTCCTGTATTCAATATCTGTTTGTCTTATTTAAGTTTATCGTGTCCCAACACGCTGGAATCACTCTGTGAAATACCCATTGTGTGGATTTTTTTAACTAAGTATCCTGCTTTTGGGAATTTTCATTCCTTTTCCTTTTCATTTTGACATGAAATGATCGTAGTGCAGTGTATGAATGTAAAAATCTATCAGTATCTACTCTCAGTCTGATAAACCTGATGCCCATCGACACTTTGGATTGGTGGCTTGTCGGTACTTAACGACCTGAGAATGAGACTCAACTATCATCTAAATTTCTCTAGAATCGCTGACTGCACCCTCAGAAACCCATTTAACTTGTTTGGAATAATAGTCGTATTATCGTTTCCAGCCAGGAAGCTGCAGGATGAGGTTGTGTGTTGTTAACAGACAGGTGAAGGCATTTTATTTTCACTCATCTCAGTGTCTATATGTCCAGCCGTCCTGCTTACTGGGATGTGGCACAGCTTTTTAAAGCGGCATTAATTACTCGATGTTGTTTTGGTAAATGTTTTAACTAACAGTTCCCAAAATACACAACTGGCAGACACAGAGACGTTAGCCTTCATTCGGAGTCGTATTCAACATGCACTCTCCTTTTAGCTCTGTTTTGGTCTCCTGAGAAACGATCTGGCTCTTTAGCTGCTGAAAGCTCCACTATGTTCACCAGCTATTCGCTAACTTGTCCCTCTGCTGTTTGGTGCTGAGCACGCAGCACGCAGTGTGCAGTGGTTTCATACGAGCTTTTCACAAACAAACAGCTTCCTGCTGGTGAGACTGAAGCGTCGAAAACCAAAAAATGTGCCTGTCATCTTTTAAAATTGTGATCTTTGTGAAACAGTTCTGATCTTTCACATGTTTTTGTTCTTAATGACTGCACCAATGTAAAATAGTAGTAGTCGTAAATGTTGAGTGCACAATGGCTGTAGAATAACGACACTATCAGTGTTTAGTTTGGATATTAGTTTGGATGGCCTTCACTGTGCAGTTCTGTCAGCCAACAGATACGATCTCTCAGGAAATGAAGGCTGATTGGTGATCCAGTCAGGCTGGCACTGTTTGTGTCTGCTTTCACGTCTCCATTATAGACTAAATGAGTAGATGAACTTGTGCTTTTTCTCTGCTCATGTTTTCTTCTGCCTCCACCTCCACCCAGACTCCAACCCCTGCTGTAGTGACTTGTTTGTGCAAAGCAGCACTCAAACTGTATTACTCCATATAGAATCCTGACAGTCTGACTCCACCTCTTAGTGAACGTGCTTCTTTCTGATGCTTTCCTCACTCACATTTGGAAACATCAGCGTGTCCTGTGGTGGTCGTAGTTGTTTGGCTCTGAGGAAAACAGAAAGTGATCCGTTGGAAACAGCTGGAACACCTGGAGACACGAGGGTTTGAAAAGTTCACTCTTTCTACTTTACCATTACGCTTATCAGTCTTTTTAATAAAATGCAGTCCAGCATCAAAGTACACTGGATTGCAGCATTAAACCCTATGAAAACAGGGTCGCTGTTTGCATAATCTTCTTTAAATTGATCTAATATAAAAACCAAAATAGCTTGAGCATTCATTTTTTGTAGCTAAAAGCTCAGACTTCTGTCTTTTGGGTTGGGTGTCACGTTGTTTGTAGGGTTGAACTAGTTCGATTTTAAGCCAAATACTGGACTGGAATTTTACTGCTAGGTGTAAGGTGTGAAAGTGAACCATAATGAGAGTCCATGAGTGTGAGTGTAACAGTACCACAATCAGGACAAGTGAGTGACACAAAGTGTTTTAGGAAGCGCCCTTTGCCTGTCCATCTTTGGTTTTAGATGGATAAATTAGCTGTTGGGAAGCTTTTATGTTAGTTACAGTAACATAATGAGTTGCCTTCAACTCGAGTAACGTTATCTTCGCCCCACCTGTCTGTCCTCTGCTCTGCTCTGTGTATGTGGAGGGGCTGAGTCCCACCCTCAGTGCAACACAGACGGCAGGGACAGGAGAGAGCATGACCACAAATGACAGGGAGACGTACTGAGCTAAAATGCACACAAATGAGAGAAATAACAAATATTACAGGTTGCTGAAGTGGACTACTTTTTAAATTTGCCAGAACGTCTCATAATTACAAATGCCGATTTAGTTGTTTTGCCTAAAGTCAAACTGGTTCAAGCTCGTGCACTGGGCTGCACCTGCTGGAACTGGAAACCGACCCCACCCTAGTGATGTGCCCGTGACGCAAGTTGATGAAGTCATTACATTCTGTGCTGTGCAAAATGTGACGAAGCACAGTGGTGTAGTGAATTGGTGCCAGAGGGGTGTGGAAACAGATCAATAGTTCATGTCAGAGAAAGAATGAGAGAAATGGGTATGGTATGAAATGTACATAGTTGTGTCGAGAAATATTTTGTTCAAGTTTCTACACTCAGAACGGTTGAAGTGGTCAGATTTGATGGCAGTTTTTTGACACAGTTCCAAAATTTCATCAGTTATTATGATTTATTGACTTTGCTATCCTTTTAGTTTAGGTTGTACAGTTTTTAGACATATGATGCATTTTAAGGTCATTCAGGAAATGACATCACAATGAGCTCCAACACCAAAGTAGACACCGGAGGACCATTTCTATTGCAGAGTTCAAAGAGTGAAGGAAACAGTGCATAAAATCCCTCATTCTCGCAGGCAAGGTGAGCTGACCTTTCACCATCTAACTCTAACAGCAGTGAAGTCGCTTTGCTGTGAGGTTTTGAGGTTGTAGTGTGTACCCCTTTACACTCCATCTGTGTGTTTATCCTGCCGAAAAACAGGACCAAGCAGAGGGACAGTAAGTGCTTCTCACCAGCAGACTAAAGAGTCTTTGACTGCAAGCTCGTCTCTTCTCAAGAAAAGCACAAACATTGTGATTCTGCAGTCAGCTATTCATTCGATTCATTCTATTCAATCCACTGGCAGAATGCCTGAATGAATCGTGTGCATGACTTAGACCTGTATATTGGTGTCATTTTAAGCATGATGGCATGTGTTTTTCTAAAGCCCCACTTTACTCTTCTGTTTTATGTTATTGTCACGACAACCTTGAGCATCATAGGTTATGTATTCAGTCATATTATCGCATTATTAAGCTTTAATGAATAAATCTTAGCAAACACTTTGTTGTTTAGGCATCCACATGCAGAGAAACATTCATTTGGAGTCGTGTTTTTTACTTAAATGCGTGTCGGATATTCACTCTCTTTTTAGCTCTAGTTTGTCTTCAACTCCAAAGAAAAATATCTGGTTCTTTAGCTGAATGCTCTACTGTGTTTACCAGCTACTTGCTCATTGTTGCTGTTTGGCACTGAACAGATTTACAGAACTTTTTCACATAAAACAGCAGCCTGCTGTTGCTGGTTGATGAGAGTGCTGAGACTGAATCAAACCAGTAAAGGTGTGGGATAGAAATGCAAAAATGATGAGCTTTAGAAGAGGAAATGTTCCATAGAGCTCAGGGGAACAACAGAATGAGGTGATTCCCTGTCGGTTTGACACTGTGAGCAACACTCTTCATATCATACATCATTTCTGAACAAGCTGTCATGGCTACAGTTCCTCTGATGACCAACAGTTAGGTTCTGATTATATTGTAAGGACATCCCCTTCAACCACTCTGCGGAATGTGTAATTAGTCATCTCTCAATGTCACCTTTATGATAAATACTTTTTGAATGAATGCCCAGAATCACTGGCAACAGTTTTTCAACTAAAGGATGTTCCATGGTCTTGTTCTGTGGATGAGTGCGTGCAAAGCACAGGACTTCAGAGACTGTAGATTGCATCTTGAGTTCTGAGTGTGGTAAGGTTTAGAGAAGAAAGATGGTGGGTTTGGTTAGATATTGCCTCAGTAAATGCATCTTGTGTCATGATCACAGTGTATTGATTCCAGCACCGTACACATAACCCTAAAAGTGTTAACCATGCCGTATAGCTGATATGAGTGTATATTGTAGGGAAAACAAATAAAATATTGCACATTGTTATTAACATTTGGAAAATATGTTTTGTGTTTTTGTTCATTCAATATGACTTTGAGTGAAAATCTTTTCTCATTATGTTGATAAAGAACAGGTTTAAATGCTTCTGCCTTATCCACGGTTGAATGACATATCGTATGGACTAGAAGCATACTGACACGTTAAAGGTATACTATTCAGGAATTGTTGGTTACTGCTTTCGCCATTTTCATAGCTTGGATGTTTGCTGCTTACGGTCTGGTGCCTGGTCACTAACTTTTTATCAAGTCCCAACCTCACCTGCGCGCTGTTATTGGCCGGGGGCGACACAGCAACTGCGCAAAGGTTGCAGCCCAGAAATGTTCCGACCAGCAATGAGAAGAAAATAAGCAAATACGGGCAGAGAGCAGGGTCTTTGCAGATAAATACACTGCCACACATGGCTAGCGGGTCCTAAGTCATGATTGACAGGGATTACTTTGTATAATATCTTAATTTGAACAGCACTTATTAAAACAAAACTACAATTTGCTTCACAAAGCAAGAAAAGAACTTTAGCAGAACTCTCCTGTGTATCTGTGGGCATGGTTTTCTGGGTTTACTGAAACTTGGAAACAAATTCAAAGCGCTGCAAAACAATGTTATTCGGTACCTGTTTTTACATGCAGTTTTGTTTTCTTATTTATTTTGTTTTATGGTATGTGTCTACCCTCCTGATGACTGTATGTATTTTTAGTCTGAGTTTTGTCTGCTCCCTGTCTGTTTGTTTCTAGTGTGTAACACCAGGGACCATGCTGGAAATAAGTATTGTACTTTTGCATGTCATCCTTTGGATTGCTGTTTTTTTTTTTATTGTCTTGATCCAGAAATAAATCAAATCAAATCAAAATCCTTCTCTCCCGCTGTCCTCCCATTAAAATATTCTCCCGTAAATCTCCCATGCCTTTAAGCTTTCTAGGAAAAAAGTTTGGCTGTAGCAGTGTTCATTTCAAGACTGAAGCTCAAGGATGGATCTATTCTGACTTCAAACTTGGAACCTCTATGTTTTGCCATTTTTCTGTGGCTTTACGCTTTATTTTATTTGGCGTTAATCTTAGTTTGGATGTGTTTTTTCATGTTGCTTTTTGTGTAGTCTCACATAGCCGGTGTGACAGGCTACTGCAGTGAAAATAGGTTCAGTCATGTTTTGAATGGAGTATTCTTTTATTTTTGTGATAACAGTATATAATACTGTCACCGTTATATATATATATATATATATATATATATATATATATATATATATATATATATATATATATATATATATATATATATATATATATATATATATATATATATATACACACATATATATATATATATATATATATATATATACACACATATATACACACACACATTTTAGGAGATATAGCCCACCCCTAGTTTACTAATGTTGATGGGAAGAATTTAAAAAACATGGAGATAGTCTCTGTGACGGCACCCACAGGTCACTGAAGAGCCATTGTGAAGCTCAGTGATGATGGCTCTGGCCATCGCTGTCTTGGCAGTGCCTGACAAAAGTGGACAAAGTGGTGGAGCATAGGTGGAGCTGAGGTGGGCCGAATGATGCCCATGATTGTGCATAATTTAAGCCTTGATATAATTTAAATGAGTGAGTTATAGAAAAATTCACCCTCTGTTCATGACAACAGTACGAAATTCAATATAGAGAGCAAAACTGTTTTTGGGTGGGGTGCCAGACTATTTCCTTTAGTTTTAAATGCCATTGTTGACAGGGATGCTACAAGCTCCTTCATGGCCACATAATGGACCTGAACACAGGTATTCTTCCACCTCCACTCAGCCTTCCTGTCTTTTATGTCTATAAATGCTTTCATCAAAGCAGTCAGCTAGGGTACTGAGATGGGGAGTTTTCAGAATTTCAGTAGTGTAGTGGCTAAAAAGTGCACAAACCATAGCACTCTGTTTGTGAATGTGTGTGCACATATATATTCAGACACTCCATGATTGATACATCCACATCCAGGTTGAACATTAAATCAAGGTATGACCACAGTGATGTGTAGGGCAAACACATGGTGTAAAAGGTTGAAAGAGTGCATCGTATTCAAAGAAATCACCGGTAAGGGTACTGGATGAGTCCTCAATGTGAATGTTAGAATCACCACAGAGAACAGCCTTCTTATAATTTATCACAAGACGAGATAAGAAGTTAGAAAACTGTGATTAAAAAGCCAAAATTTAGTTTGGGGGACAGAAAATTAAAAGCACAAGGATGGGTTGTAAACCATTGAGCTTAAAACTCATGGGCAGATGTTTGGTGGCATTAAAAATTTTTGTGATACACACGATACTATATTCCCTCAGTCACCCCCACATCCGCTACTCTTAGGACGGCTCACACAGTCAGAATGGAAGACACAGCTTGATGAGTTGTGTCATTTGGATGTAATCAAGTCTCAGTAAAAGTATGAAGTACAGGTTTGCAGACAAAATTAAGTATTTTAAAACAAAAGTTTTACAGGGGTTCACATTAAAAAGTACCATTCTAAGCAGGATGTCTTCATCTACAGTCTGTGCTGGTGAGAATGTCTGAATCTTAACCAGATGATTCATGTCTCTGTGTACCATTTTAACCAAACTGTGAGTAATAATCACAGGAATGTTAATGAGACTAGGAACCATGGTACAGAGAGATGGACTCATCCAGCATCAGTTACTTGCAGTGGATTTTAGAGTAAGCTGCATGTTCATGCCAATTAAATGGGATCCAGTCTTGTAAGAATCAATGACCTCTAATTTAAGAAAGTGGCTCTATTCCAGAATGTTGTGAAATTGTCCATGTAAGGTATGCCTAGAGAGCAGCAGTGTCCCCTCAGCCAAATATTAAGATGGTGCACCTGGTTGAATTTCACATCCCCCCAGCAAAGGAGAGGGATTTATGGGAGTGCAGTGGGTTATTCATAAGCATCTCGAAGTCAGCCTGTAAAGATTCAGAAGGTTGGTGAATGATGACAGCTTTAGTAGATGGATGTTTTTGTATTTGCTGTTGAATTTGCACAGTGTCCAAGACTACAACTTCTGGGTAACACAAAGTCAAAACCTGAGGAAGATATGCATGTCAGACCATTGAGAAGCCCACAATCACACTCATTTGAAGAGGATCTATAGGTGGAATAGGGTGGTGATGTTAGCATCCGAAAGCAAGGCTGTTTACACTGTTCCCGAAATGTGCTTTGTCTGATGGACGGAGACTGAAAGTTCCATGAATAAATTTTGGAATTTGTTCTCATCCATCAGTTTAAGGAAAGCTACTTCATGGGTCACACAGATGGCCATCAGGCTGAAGTAAGTGCTGTAAAGCCCGACAAAAAGTAACTTTTAAGTTAAAGTTTTGGTGGAGTTCTGAAATGGTACACACAGATGTAGACGCATGAGTCTATACATTGTTTCATTGGAAAATCCTGAATAGTATACCTCTTAAGATGTAACATAGACTCTAACAAGTCTTTTGACCTGCAAATCACCAAACCTACTGGTACTACTGGATCTAACTGCCGCCTTCGATACAGTAGACCATCACATTTTATTGAACAGACTGAGGCACCTGGTCGGCCTCTCCGGTACTGCTTTTAACTGGTTCGTCTCATACCTCACTGACCGACACTTCTTTGTAAGTTGGGATGCATGTTCCTCAGGTACCCATGAGATCAAGTGTGGGGTTCCCCAGGGGTCAATTTTAGGTCCAACACTTTTTAATCTGTACATGCTACCCCTCGGGGACGTCATCAGGAGGCATGGCATCAGCTTCCATAGTTATGCTGATGATACGCAACTGTACATTGCCGTGTCTCCTGATGACACAGGGCCTATTGATGCCCTTTTTAACTGTATTTTAGACATCGAGTCATGGATGGCAGAAAATTTCCTTCAGCTCAATCAGGACAAAACAGAGGTCTTAGTCATTGGTCCTGAAGGCCAGAGAGAGAAACTTTTACCAAAACTTAAAGATCTTAAACCGACACATTCTGTAAAAAATCTGGGCGTGATTTTTGACTCTGAGCTTACTTTTATTCCACACATCAAAAACATAACAAAGATAGGTTTTTACCATCTTAAGAATATAGCCAGAGTCCGCCCGTTTCTCTCTCAGGCCAGCACGGAGGTGCTGATGCATGCTTTTATCTCTTGTCGCTTAGATTATTGTAATGCCCTGCTCTCTGGTCTTCCCAAAAAGAGTACTTCAAATTTTCAACTACTACAGAACTCGGCCGCTCGCGTGCTGATGAGGGCCAGAGGGCGGGAGCACATTACACCAGTTTTAAAATCGCTGCATTGGCTCCCCGTGCGTTTCAGGATAGATTTTAAGGTTCTTTTATTAGTTTTCAAATGTCTTAACGGTCTCGGGCCTTCTTATTTATCTGACCTTCTTTTACCATATCAACCCTCGCGGACGCTGAGGTCCTCCGGCTCCGGCCTCTTAACCATACCAAAAGTAAGAACTAAAACACACGGGGAGGCGGCTTTTAGTCATTATGGCCCCCGACTGTGGAACAGCCTGCCGGAGAACCTCAGGGCCGCAGAGACCGTTGATGTTTTTAAAAAGAGGCTCAAGACTCATTTCTTTAACCAGGCTTTTAATTGATGTCTGATTTTTCTCATTCCTTTAATCAGGCTTCTTATCTTATCATATTTTAGTTGTATGTTCTTAAGACATGACTATTTACTATTTATTTCATTTACTCAGTTTATTACTAGTTTATCTATAGCTTTCATTTATAGTTTATTTACTATTTATTCCTTTTATTCCTTTACTCATCTCATTTCACTCAATGTTCATGTTTTATACATTGTATTATTTTACTCTATCTTATCTACTCTACTTATTGTCTTATGAACTTTTCTTCTTTTAAATGTTTATTTATTTATTTATTTTTTCAACTTATTTATTTATTTGTTTATTTTTTAATTCCAGTGTTTCCTCGGCGGGTCCTCCACACTGAGAGATGTGTCTGATCTGTTGCGGGGGGGCTGTCCTCGGACCCTCTTGGCCCGGCTGGTTGGGGGACTCCCTACCTTGGTGTGGGGCCCACCGGTCTGTCGGGCTCGGGTGGGCCCGGGTGCGGGTGCCCCCTGTGCTCACAGTCCCTGATGTCCCTCGGTGTGGACGACCCGAAAGGTGGCCTTTTCCTCAGTCATTAGTGCCATGCCATGTCTCGTTACCCCTGCCATCGTCTGCAGTAAGAGTGTGAGTGTGTGTGTGTGTGTGTGTGTGTGTGTGTGTGTGTGTGTGTGTGTGTGTGTGTGTGTGTGTATGTATGTGCGCATGTGTGCGTGTGTGTATGCATGTAGTTGAGGGTGGGTGCTTGTACATACGGAGGGTGGGAGGGATGGGTTTTTATTGTTGCTTTATTTTGATTTCTATTGTTTTTAAATCCTGTGAAGCACTTTGTGTTACATTTTATTATGTATGAAAAGTGCTATATAAATAAAGTTTGATTTGATTTGATTTGATTTGAAACCAGTGCTTACTAATGAACAGTCTTTACTCTGACCATACATATATGTAATCTCTTAATATGACCATGTATTTGCTTCCAATTACTCAAAACTTTAAAAAAGTAGTCCTGATGGATATTTCACACCTCCAACACTGTCCTTTTTATATCATGGTCTATCTACCGTTCATAGAATCCGGTAAAAACTATTCAATTGTCGAGTTCTGACATCCCTCTGTGTTTTATTTTAATGACTCTCAGCAGCATTGTTCTTCTCGATGAAGGGACATTGGATTCTTTTTCCCAGGGCAGCCGTGCATCATTAGGCACCTTAATTTACTGGTACATATTCAGTGAATGATTGTGGGAGAATTCATAACCAAAGCCAAGAATCCTTAAAATACTAAAATAAATAAATAAATTGAACTCTTGAGGAGGTGTTGCTTGAGAATCTCTGACCTGACACAGGAGATATCTCATTTGCACCCACTGCTTGAAATTCTGTGTAAAAACACCAATTTCAGCCTACCTCTCAAAAACTTTTTATTTATTTATTTTTTTTTATTGTGCAAATAACTCTGAAGGAATTCACTGGAACCCTCCTGTGTTTAATTTGGGACTTAACCAAATGCAAGATGGTGGATTTCATATACTGAAACATGGATTAATTTTGAATACAGCAGAAGGTTTAGCCCTGTAGATGAGATGAGATGGGGTAAGAGTGTAGTCCACAAGGTTGCGCAGAATCATGCCTCACAGGGAAGAAAAGGAGAGAGCGAACCATTCCTCATCTCAATTTACAAAGGACATCTTGCAGCCAGCACAGCCCAGTATTTTTAATGTCTAATGCTAAGTGATAGAGCAGAGGGAACAAAGGTTCTGAAGGTCATACTCCCTCACACAAGGCTGGGTTTTGAAGTTTCCTCAGCTGTATCTTCTTCTGTTCCAAAGGAGGTTGTACATCATAGACTGCATAAAACATGAACGTAGGCTCTGTGCCATTGTGAAGCTCCGTGACAGCGTGCTAGACTCTGCTATACTCCCAGCTAATCCAAAAATGGGCAAAGAGGTGGAGCATAGGTGGAGTTGAGAGGGGCCAAATTAAGAGTGGTTACTGAAACCAAGACGCTAGCTGTCACTCATAGCCATGCCGGTAATTATAGAAAACTTTAAGCCTTAATTCAAACGAGTAAGCTTTTACCACACCCTGACTCCAGATCCGTACATAACACATATTGAATATTGAATTGTTCTTTTGGGCCTTTGATCAAACTGTTCTGGTGACAGAAGTCTCACAAAACCACAATTTTAAAGAAATAAAATTCTAAAGCAGAAGACTTTGATAGGTACCATTCTGCAGTTTCTTAGAACTTTCAGGTTAACTGGGCTGATTTCTCTCAGCTAAAATTTTAGTAATGGCTAAAGGCAAACCACAGCCATATATAATATTAGTGTAATTTGGAGTTTATGTAGACTGCAGAAATAGGCGTTTTTTTCCTGCAGCAGCAGTGAACATTTAAGGTCACATTAACATTCATGACATTGAGTAACTGGATACCATTTCACTATGTCAGATGGCAGATGGTGATGGTGACTGTGGCTAATGGCAATAATTAATAAATCTTACAAGCCCTGCCTAAAGGTATATTTAGATTTCAACAGGCCACAACACAACTGCGGTCTGTTTGATTGATTTAATTTGCGACCATTACCTAGTTGGATATTCTGACTTTGGTAGTGGTAGCCTTGGTGAGTTTTAATCTACCAGCAACAAAAGTGAAGCAAAAATAACCCCCAAAACACAATACAAGAAAGTGAAAAGACTACATTATACCCAATGAACTTTTTTAGATTGCATTATTTGCCAGTGTTAAAAGTTTCCCCTGTGAGTACGACGCCACTTTGAACCTCGACAGAATTGCTCAAAATGCTTGTGCATAGATGCAGCAAAGGTGTTTATGTGTTGTTTGAATGGAGAAATCAGTCAGTAATAATTGCTGCTGCAATTTGATTGCATGCTGCACACAGTACTCGTGGTTTCCAACGCAGCAGCAGGACACAGCAAAGTTGTTGACTTTGCTCAGGAGTTTGAGGTGCGCAGTCTGTCGCCTGCAGCTCTTTATCTTACAGCTCACTGTGGCTGCTTTTTGCTCCATTACTTCCTAACATATGTAAAACTGACCTGCCTACAAAAAATAATTTTTTCATGAGAGTCACTTTCAGTGACAAATGAACTGTTTCTCATTGACTGCTTCACAATAAAAGCCACCTTGTGTTTCTCCAATTGAACGCTGTTAATGTGACTTAGCAGCATTAGGAAATGTTGGGTTTGCATCAGCAGTAACTTGTTAACATGAGCTCATTATTCTTTGAAATGGTATGAAGACATGGTTCGTCATTTCGTATTATTGAAGATATTTCTGCTATGTTATCTACTCCCCGTGGATCCACTTACAGCTTCTGTTATTCCCATTATGCGGTGACTCTTCCTAATGAACAAACCAGTCGCGGTGAGGTGATCTATGAGGTGGTTTTAAGGAACAGTAATAATGAGGCCCCATGTCAGAAGATCAAGCATCTCTTTCACAGCACAGGTTTAATAGATCTAGCACAATGCCCGTCTTCATTCAACAACAGGTTTTGTCTCTTGTGGCAAAGCAGCAGCTGGATAAACAGCTTAATGTGGGCCTGGAAGCTGCCACTGGAACTCACTGTGCTGCAGAAAATAGATCCCTCTCCTCTCCACTTCCTCATAGGCTGTTGCCAGACATTATTGCATTGTCTTGTGCCAAGACAGAGAAATGGAAAATGCCTGTATGAGTGATAGACAGCCTTTCAAAAGCCAGGGATGTGGCAAAGAAAGAGAGCAGCAGTATTGATGCAGTAGTACTAGTATCCTCTCATTTGTGGTGGAAGAAGTACTCTGATCATTTACTTAAGTAAAAGTACCAGTACAACAATGGTACAATATATTTAAAGCATAAGTAAAAGTGCCCATTCTGTGGTAAAATGTCCCCTGTGGCTGATGTATTATTATACATGAAATTATTACATTACATTAGACTGATGATCAATGTGAGAAACATTTTACAGTTGTAGGTACTTGAGGTGGAGCTAGTTTGAAGTAACTCAGTTAATGTACATTTAGGATTTATTGGTTTAATTGAGTAGAAGTATCAAGTAGCTTAAAATAGAAACACTAAAGTAAAGTACAATTGCCTCAAAATTGTAATTAAGTTCAGTGCTTGAGTAAATGTATTTAGAGTTACTTTCCAACACTGGTCTTTATCCTCTTCAGGGTCTCCCAGAGAAATCTCTTCATCTGACTTCATTAATGCATATTTTTTGCAAATCTTGTCACAATTCACATATTCTTTTTATGTATACAATATTTGTACATTATTTTGTCAATGCTTTTCACATTTTTCAGTTGAGACACCGTAGTGCTTGTCATTTTGGTATACATATTTTGCCTATTTTAATTAGAAATGTCTATATTAGATTTATGACTCTTGACTTAAAGAGTTCTTGATTTTTTTCTCTTACTTTTTTTAATTGGGACAGTAATGCACCACAACACCAAGGCAAATTCCATGAATCTGAAAACCTACTTGTCAAGTATCCCTTTTTCTGTGCACCAGTATATTTTTCCTGGACAAGAGCTCCCAGGCTCAAAGAACAGCAGTTTTTAAAGCTCTCATAGAACAACAAAATGGGCATGTATTATCATGTTGAAACATTGCAGTGAATACAACAAAACAATACTTGAACGTATACAGTACATGGTTTTTTGTGTGTGTGTGTGTGTGTGTGTGTGTGTGTGTGGATGATGTTATGAAGGACAATGCAGTGTGTCTACTGAATGTGAACAGGTTAGCGTGCTGTTGTTTCAGATGTATGATATCAAGGTGAGATGGTTGATGTTGAATTAGTCACAGCGCTTAGCAATTTATCATAAGTCGTAGTATTTCCTTCCGTACAAATAATTAGCAAGTGCATGAAAGATAATGTGGAGCAGCAGGTAGTGTGCTGCCTCACAGCAAGAAGGTCGCCGGTTCGATCCCCGGGTCAGGCGGGGCCTTTCTGTGTGAAGTTTGCATGTTCTTCCCGTGCATGCGTGGGTTCTCTCCGGGTACTCCGGCTTCCTCCCACAGACCAAAAACGTGCTCATTAGGTTAATTGGTGACTTGGTGAGTGTGAATGGTTGTCTGTCTTGTATGTTGCCCTGCGATCGACTGGCGACTGGTCCAGTGCCTCGCACCCATTGATAGATGGGATAGGCTCCAGCCCCCCCACAACCCCGAAAGGGATAGTTGGTATAGAAGATGAATGAATGAATGATATTGTGGGAATGCAGCCTGCTGTGTTCTGAATATAAACTGTATTTAAATTTCCCCTGTACCTTTCATCCATGAATAGTTGAAATAGGTTTTCTTCAGTATGCATAATATCTGAATGCATCATGGACAGACGGCCATCTAGGGCAGTGGTTCCCAACCTTTTTTGTCTTGTGTACCCCTTGAGCCTTTTTGTCATACCATGAGTACCCCCTCACTCATACGTGCTCATGATTCTCCAAAAGTAGAACATAACACAACTGAATATTCAACGCGCGTCATTCTATTTCATCTTCTTAAATTGAACTATTGAGGCATTATCTTCCTTTTTAACTCAAATTAAACATAAAATTAAATGTTGGCTGCTTTCTTGTCAATGATAATTTCAGCCATAACCACTGCTGCAGGGAGAATGAGCTCTTCAACAACTGAGTGAGGCTTTTATGATTTCGCCAGAGCAGAGATACAGCCAGATAGATACCTCCAGTGCTTTGCTTGTCACACTCGTGGCCTTTCTCATTACAGTCTGTCTTGAC
Organism: Chaetodon trifascialis; assembly: GCF_039877785.1. Taxonomy (NCBI): domain Eukaryota; kingdom Metazoa; phylum Chordata; class Actinopteri; order Chaetodontiformes; family Chaetodontidae; genus Chaetodon; species Chaetodon trifascialis. Next base: position 21,787,950 of record NC_092072.1, read on the forward strand.
TTGAATTCCGACAGCTTACGTTTGTAAAATTCCTCAGTTTTACCGACACTTTCCGAGTGGTGCTCTGGTGTCGCTGTAAATGTGCTGGCTTCATGAGTTATTTGCCAGGACTTCATCGCATCTACTCTCAATGGCAGGATAGTAAGAAGACCCAGATAGACCCACCAAAGTCTGAAAATGAGGTCTACTGGAAGAGTATCTGGGGGAAGGAGGCATCGCATAAGTTGTTGCTCGAACAGGAACCAGTAGAAATTACCACTGCGGGCATCCAAGAAAGAGTGTCTAAGATGATGGTGCTGGACAGCACCTGGGCCTGACATGATCCACGCCTACTGGCTCAAAAAGCTAACCGCACTACCCACAACCCATGAAAGACTGGCAGCACAGATGAATCAGCTGCTACAATCAGGAACCCACCCAGAGTGGCCGTACAGTCCTCATTATGAAGGACCCACAGAAGGGCCCGGTACCATCCAACTCCCGGCCTATAACCTGCTTGAGTACAACATGGAAGCTCCCATCAGGCATCATAGCAGCTAAGATGAGCAGGCACATGGATCAGTTCACGAGTAGAGCACAGAAAGGAATTGGCAACAACACCAGAGGAGCCAAACACCAACTACTGGTTGACAGGGCAGTCACCCAGGACTGTAAGACCAGAAGTACCAACCTGTGCACTGCCTGGATTGACTACAAGAAGGCCTATGACTCGATGCCACATGGATACTGGAGTGCCTAGACCTGTATAAGATCAACAGGACACTTAGAGCCTTCATCAAGAACTCGATGGGGTTGTGGAAGACAACTCTGGAAGCCAACTCACAGCCAATTGCAGAAGTGAGCATCAAATGTGGTATATGCCAAGGAGATGCACTGCCCCCCCTGCTGTTCCATATAGGCCTAAACCCCCTCAGCCAGATCATCACCAAGAGGGGCTCTGGATACCGATTCCGAAATGGGACAACAATCAGCCACCTCCTCTACACGGATGACATCAAGCTGTATGCCAAGAGTGTGCATGACATTGACTCCCTCATTCACCTCACCAGGATATACAGCAGTGACATTGGGCTGGATAAGTGTGGACGGATGGTGTGTAGAAGAGGGAAGATGATCGCCACTGAAGGGGTTAAACTACCTCAAGGCAACATAGCATATGTTGAGGACAGCTACAAATACCTGCAATGCCTGCAAATGGCAATCATGAGGAGGCAACACGGAGATCAGCCACAGCCAAATACCTGGTGTGAGGCAGGTCCTGAAGAGTCAGCTGAATGGCAAGAACAGGATCTACCACAGCAGACAAGACCCCAGGTGCAGGCTGTGCAAAGATGCCCCTGAGACAATCCAGCACATAACAGCAGCGTGTAAGATGCTGGCAGGGAAGGCATACATGGAGTAAGAGCTGGGAGTCCCAGGATCAAGGTGGAAGACACCTCCAAGGGTGATCCAGAACGACCAAGCCAAGATCCTGTGGGACTTCCAGTTCCAGACAAACTGGTGATGGCGAACCAACCAGACATAGTGGTGGTAGACAACAGAAGACAGTCACAGTGGTGGATGTAGTGATCCCAAGTGACAGTAACATCAGGAAGAAAGAGCACGAGAAGCTGGAGAAATACCAGGGTTTCAAGGAGGAGTTGGAGAAGACGTGGGGCATAAAGGCAAAAGTTGTCCCAGTAGTGATCGGGGCACTCGGAGCGGTAACCCCCAAGCTGGGAGAATGGCTCCAGCAGATACCAGGAAGAACTTCTGACATCTCTGTCCAGAAGAGCGCACTCCTGGGAACAGCCAAGATCCTGCACAGCACCCTCAAGCTCCCAGGCCTCTGGTAGAGGACCTGAGCGATAGATAGATAGATAGATAGATAGATAGATAGATAGATAGATAGATAGATAGATAGATAGATAGATAGATAGATAGATCTTCTGAAACAGAATTCAGGCAATGTGAGACTATTCCTTAAAATCTCGCCATTAAACAAGAAATTAAAAATATTTTTATGGTGTTTTATGACCCCTTAAATCCTTTTGATCACAGGGCTGTTTTTGTTCTGAATGCCTGCTTAGGCACAGTGGTGCTGTTGTGAACTGCAGTAGTCGTACATTGTGAAATGCTAACATCAACATGCTAAAACGGTCACAGCGACAGTGCTATCATGCTGATGTTTAGAAGGTAATATTTATCATATTCATACTTACTTTATCATATCAGCATACTAACATTGGGGCTGAGGCTGATGGGAATGTTAGTTTTGCAGGTGTTTGGTCATAAACCAAAGTTTTGGACATATTTGTGAAAGCGATTGCACTAGATGTTAAGTGAGGGGATCACCAAATTGCAGTCCTGTGTGGACCATGAATGTCCTTACCAAATTTCACGTGAATCCATTAAATAGTTGTTGAGTCATTTCACTCTGAACCATAGACATCAGCCTCATGATAGAACTCAACGTAAAGTTAGTCATGAAAGGGCCTAAGGACCATGATAGTCTGAACCAAATATCATGGCAATCCATCAAATATTTTTCTACATGTATTACTCTGGACTAACGTGGTGGACCTACCAACAAAGGGAACAAAGTGGAGAGTAAAGCATGACCAGCAGAGACAGGATTGGGTTTGAGATTCTTTCAGGCTATGAGGCCTGTCATCTGAAAACATATTGAATGTAAACTAAATCAAACACTGGCAAAGCGTGTGAAATGACACATTTTAACTTGAAATAAGTTCTGTCAGTCATATTAGATTGACATTCATGCAGTAATGCTGTGAGAGTGGCTGAATCCCTTTGAAAACACAGCACTCACACAGCACAGCACTGAGTGCAGAGAACAAATATTTGGGTGTACCAGCAAGTAACTCTGTGTTCAGACAGTAAAAATGAATCAGTAAACTCTGACACCAATTACCATAAACAAAGAGCAAAAAAAAAACTATCTTGACAGCCCTGAAAAATATGGGCTCCTGTTAAATTGTCAACAGTCACATTGAGCTAACAAAAGTACCCAAATTCGCAGGGCCCACGATGGTGATAATAATCAACAGAACAACAAATACAGTGTCACGCAAGATAAAATAATAAAATGTAGGAACCTTATTTGTTCAACATGCCTTTCTGTTTTTTCTGTTTTTCTTTTTCAGGCCTCAAGGCAGCATGATAACATCTGTTCACACTCCAGTATCTCCAGTGGGTGGACAGTGAGGACCAGTTGCCACTATGCGATGTGTGTAAGGGACCAGTGGCGGTGTTGTGGCCCCAGGCGGGATGCTGCTGAGGGCTGGTCAGTATGACTGTGCTGGACTTGTGGCTGTCGCGCTCCATCCCCATGTGCCTGCTCCTTCAGAGCCTTGTCCTCATGGCCCTGTGCTTCCCCTCGGCCAGCATGTGTCCAAAGGGGTGCATCTGCCAACGCGACCCCCACCTCCATGGCCTCAACGTCACTTGCAGTCAGTCCCGCCTCAAAGAAATTCCCCCCAGCCTCCCAGTCGACACTGTCCTGCTGAGGCTGGACCACAACCAGATAGGCGCAGTGCCCGATCAAGCCTTCCATGGACTCAGGCTTTTGAGGGAGCTCAACCTTTCATACAATGCAGTGGAGACTTTAGGGGAAGGTGCCTTTAGTGGCATAGAGGCAACGTTACAGGTGCTGGACCTTTCCCACAACCGCATCACTAGCGTACACAAGGATGCCTTCGCTCGGCTAAAGGCCCGTGTCATTGTGGATGATAACCCCTGGCATTGTGACTGTGCCCTCCAGCAGGCCATCGGTGGAATGGCCCACAACCACGAGGCTGCTGCCCGGGTCCTCTGCAGGAGCTCAGAGCTTCGTGACCAGGAGGGAAGACCTTTCTTGGCTGTGGACACAGACCTCTGTAATCTAGCCAAAAGGACAACAGACTATGCTATGCTGGTGACCATGTTTGGCTGGTTTGCCATGGTCATTTCATATGTGGTGTATTATGTCCGCCAGAACCAGGAAGATGCCCGACGCCATCTGGAGTACCTCAAGTCTCTCCCCAGCAAGCCCAAGAAACCTGACGAGGCTGATGACATAAGCACTGTTGTCTGACAGCAGTGTCAAAGTGACTTTGTCACAAACAATCCTAATGAACACCAAAATGTTTATGTAACCGGACCCAAATTTATAGTGTTTACTAATTCAAACTTTTATGTGATGTGAGCATCCAATCTGCTGAGAAATCTTTGTATTTTGGAAATTTCTGTTGTATGTCCTTACCAGGGTTTGTTCATGACTGATCTGAGATGAGATGAGATGAGATGAGATGAGATGAGATGAGATGAGATGAGATGAGATGAGATGAGATGAGATGAGATGAGATGAGAGGGGAGGCCAGAGTCTAATAGGCTAAAACCAACATTGTCTTTTCTACAAAAATTGCATAGGGAGTTTTGAAAATTTTAATCTCAGGTTTAAATATTAACATGATAACGGATTTTTTTAGATTAAAATTTGGAATATCTGATAAAAACAAATATATTTGTAAGATATGACACCCTAAACTACATTCCCCAGAGCCCATGATAAAATGTACATTGAGCTTTGCAAACACTCAGTAAACCACCTATATCTTTCATACCCCTTAAAATTAAATGTATGTTAAATTATCTACTTTGACGGCTTTGTACAGAAATTTCAGCATCTCTGAATCCATGGCATACTTATGGAGACTATTTGATCTATACATTGTGTAATATTTTATACCATTAAATCCTGGGATACGGGTAATGCAGATGTGAGGTATAAAGTAGTCTTACCTTCCTGCTTGCCTTGAACTGTAGTAGCCTGTTTTTATACCGAAGAATCACAATTAAAGCAAATAGGATATAGACGGGAGATCAAGATTTCATTCAAACATTTCACAAACCATGTCACAGGTATGGAGAACAGTGGAATCTATTTCTGCCAAGAAATGAATGAATGAATCACTGAATGAATCAATGAAAGGTTAGGAATGACAGAATAAAGAGATAAGAAATTAAAAATCCTTGCTATCTTAAGCCAGCTTGTCAACATTACCTGCTACATCACCATTATGAGCCACATTAAGTTATCTTAGAACCAGTGGTCAACCATGGTTCAGGGTCATAGCTCTGGTTGAGGTATTAGCATAAAAGCCACCTAAAACTTCATCATCATAGAGTGGAAAAAAAAGAGTTATTAAAGCTGAAGGCTATAACTCAGATTAACTCATAAGTCTGATCTTACTCAGTGTGGAACTCATTCAGTATATGGCACACTGAGACAGATGTTGAGGTGTAAATGGCACATTCTGTGCTCATCATCAATATGGCTTAATATCTCAGAATAATGACATTATCTCAGAATTTACCATGAGTGTATGTATTTTGTCATTCATTTTGTCAAAAGGGTGTCCATTATGTTTAGATAACCACACTTCTGTGATGCAGTGTTCTCATAGCAGGAACGCTGCAGTTTTCTTTCATTTCTTCATTTTCTTCTTGGATCAGGGAAGTAACATTTATTTCAAGGCTGACAAAGATACTGCAAATACAAATTTCCATTGAGAAAATGTGCTTCCCCAAAACACACTTACAGTTTAATTGTAGCAAGTGGCCATGCCATAAGTAGGATAATCCACTCTGATTTGTACTGAACTACTGAACTTTATGCACTCTGTGTGGGTGCAAATAGCCCACAGTATGCATTACTTTTCAATGAGTACATTGTGGATTATTTGTTACATACAAATAATAATCATAATGTTAATCCCTGTGATCCCAGTGAAAGCAAAAGGTTTAGACTTGAGAAGGCTTTGTAGCTGAAATGGCATAGCAAGTTGATGGCTTGGCACTCATTGAGGAGTAAACCCTGCTATTAGCTACTTCAAAACTATGCTCATCACATCAGGTCTGCTCAGATTCCTGTAATAATGAGAAAATGTTTCATTATAACAGATTTTTATCTTTTCTTGTTATTACTACAGACCAAATGTTTCAGTTTTAACAAGAAATTTACTGTTTCAACAACTTACAACATAACATCTTGTTAGTTATTAGTATAAATATTTCAAACCTTTGCTTTTGTAACAGCATCCCAATTTATCTTATTAGTACAAACATCCATATGATGTTATGAGAAAAGGATACAGTCTATGTCTGAAAGACACAAGCCTACATCTGTTCATTGCTACATATTAAAATAATGTATAGCTACACAACTAACCATGCATCTGTGAAGATTCCCCTTCATCCAGGTCATGGTGCTTCAAAGAGATTCACAACTGGACTTGCTTGAGGTTCTAGAAGACGTTTGGATGAGAAGCGAAACATCTTCTAGAACATGTTGTCCAGTTGCCTTTGTAAAGCACTTAGAACAACTAACCATGGCGTCTTGGTGATGGTTGGCCATTTACTAAAATACCACTAAACCATGTGTTCTTATAGCCAACCCCCAAAACCCTGTAGGAAGTTGATTAGAATGTTACCACATTCACCTGAGTCGCCTTCAGTTATAACCATGCACTCACAGCATTTAAGCTGTCAATTTTTGGCCCAAACTCTGCCTCTCAGGCAATTCATGGGCTGCTCTGTCTTTGTTGTGGCTGTATGCAGCTTGTGAAAAAGACTGTAGACACTACTCAGGGCTGAGAAAGTCTCCCAACTCCTTTTTTTATTACAGATAATTCATTAACGACATTAGAACTGATCATCAATCAAACACAATACAGGATAAGACAGTGCTCTTAAAGATCGTATCGTAAAGATATAAATAAAATATTGTTTATTGGGTTTAAAGGTTCATTGTTGACATTGTCAAAATTTCTATACAACATAATGACAATATGAAATCAAAAGGATGCTCTTGTGTGTGATAGCAAGAGTTTCTTGATATAATGATACATTGTCATAACAAAAATTATTTTGTACATAATTTGGTATACATTAATACCAAGAATAATATGTCATTAGAAGATAGAAATATCATGACAAGATTTTATAGATTTTATTTTACTTTATTTTATTTATTTATTTTGATGAGAAAAACACTTTTTTCCATGACGTCAAAAGCAACCTGCATGAGTCATTGCTATTAACAACACTATCACCATCCATAAATATATTAAAGTCATTAAGAGTTTGGTAAAGAATTACATGCCCTTGAAGTTGACCCAGAAAGGTTGTCCTGGCATGCAAAACATCAATCAATAATATAGCAAAATTTGACATTTGCAAGCCAGAAATATTCTGGTGGCTATATGTAAATTATATGTAAGAAAATTCTTTGATTTAGCAGCACAAAAAGGTTAATGATTAATATTCATATTAAACTGATTTTTTCTGCCTCGCAGTGATAAACTTTTTAACTAACCTTTTCAGCTAAAATTAATGTTACATAAAATATAGACTTACTATGTAATTATTGAAAATATACCTAAAAAGACCTAATCCTACAAAAAATGTCCACACAGGGTTGCATGAAAAAAATCTATGCCTGTGTTTAATCTTATTTTAGAGTGCTTAAATTCCACAAAATACACTGATGCGATGCTGAAATCTTGACTCTGGAAAATTGATATGTCTTTGTGTCGGAACCAGAAGGTTACATGTGATATGACTTGAGTTTATGGTGCTTTGTATAGCCATTTACCATCACTTTATTGTCAGTACAGCATTTCAGATTCCACGCTCTCTTTCTTTACAGTTACACTAAAAGGAGATAGTCTGGAATCATATTCTCGCAATCTAAATACCTCCAAATCACAGCTGAACAGCACAAACATGAGTTTGTTCCAAATGTCAACTTCTGGGGCTGAAAAATGAAGCCAACTGCCATTCCTCAAATGGCCACAAATCAACCCCCATAGACGCCCATATTAAAATGTTTACAGTAGAAATAAACACATTTACAGCCTGGTACAAAAAGCAGTTTTGCTCTCTACACCTAATTTCTCCATTCATGATAACTGTACATGAAGGGAATTTTTATGTAACTCACTAATTTCAATTATATTGAGGCTTAAAGTTATGCATGATTATAGGCATAGCCTTTTTCAGTGACAGGTATCTGCTAGGTTTTAGCAACCAGGCTTCATTTGGCCCATCTCAGATCCACCTATGCTCCACCTATGCTCCACCTATGGATGTGGTGCAACAGGTGCAGGTGCAACAAAGCACATTTGTGGTGTGTGGCCTAATCACACCAAACAATGATGCTAAGTGCAGCCAGAGGTGAAAGAGCCTTGACAGTTTGAACCAGATTAGACTCAGCCTGGTGTTAAATTAAGTAAGAGATGACAAAAAATACAAAACCTTGGCAGTGTCCCAGTTTAGCATCAGTCTCCTCTTGAATTCACAATTCAAGACCACATATGTTGCAAATGGTATCCAATATATCCGTTGATTTTGAATAGAAATTCTGGCTACCTGAATTACTATGGCAGGAAACTACAGTATATGCTTGGTCAAGGACTTGAATTGTTGCAGACCCTGTATGTTAACAGATGTGGGACAGTAGGTACTCAAGAATGTTTTAAAAAGGGGCCCCAAAATTAAACTTTAAATGAGTGTGACAGTTCATTCTTGACCTTGTTAATAGTAGTTCAACAAAATAATCTGAACTCATGATCCAATTACTGGCTTTGTCCAAAGCATTTGACCTTATGTCAAGTCATCATCAGCATATGGAGTTGGCTAAGTTGTCATCTTGTGATCTGTGTATGAAACTTTAAGTTGTGTGATGATCTTGTGGTGGTTGTATTGGTACTTACAAAGAGTGGATTATGAGATGTCCTCCCTAAGACCAGGATGGACACTACTAAATTAATTGGGACCACCAGAAGCATCACAGTGGGATCAGCTGCTGGAACATCCAGCCAGAGTCTTCAAGTCACAGGGAGTCAGCACTTACCACAAACCATTCAGCACCTCAGGATCTCTTCTGGTACACCCTAAAGGACCCCCACGATGTATGTACCATAGTGAAACAGCAAAGAGACTGAATCACCAAGAAATGGACAACATCAACATCCAAAACCAGTCATAGCAATGACTGGGAAAGGGTCAAAGTCATGGACAAGTACATGTCAGGAGGAGGATGACCTTCAAAGGTCGTCATTGAGCCAGTCCAGTACCCTAGAAAAAATTACCCTCGTTGGATGATTCCGCACCTTATGATTTACATCCAATATTAGCACTCAGTGCCAGTGCAGGACGTTGTGTGCATTGTAGGTAGCAGAGGTCAAGGTGATGCAAAGATTTGTAGCATGTCTGAGTTTGATGCAAGAAAGGGGAGTTTGCATCCTGTTACAGACCTGCAATTAACATTCACCTTTTTACAAACTATAGCCACAGTTTTCCCTGAACCTTAACCAAGTGCTGTAGTTGCTTTAACCATAGTTTATTTGCCATAGTGATAAACCTTTCCAAAGTCTACACCTACCATAGTTTTGATGCACAGAAATTGTGGAAAAGAAAAAACATTGGCACAAGACGCTAAAAAAAAAATCCTTAAACGTATTTCAAGCTTTGGCAGAATTGGAAGATCTGGAAAAAGCTTGTAGCAGACATTGAGTTTAGATTATTTTGTCAAAGAACTGGTGTGACTAAGAGTGTCTTATTTGATGTTTTGGAATCTAAGGTTTGTGGTCATGGTTTAACATCTGTGGACAGGCTGTTGCTGTGTTGTGCTGTACATTTCTTCCTTCAGTTTGTGAAGTCTGCGTTTGTTCCTGTTGTCTTTAGTCGACTGTTGTCAGTCAGAGTCAGTCTTTGTATATCTGTACTGATCAGAAGTAAGCACAAGACTAAATGTCACTTTCAGTGGATTCTTCTTGTTGTTGTTTTGTGAATTCTCCAGTCCTTCAGAGTCAGTGCTCTTATTAGTAATTGGTACTGTTGGCCTTCACTCAATTCCATTCTTATCAGGTCCTTTCAAGGGGAGGACAGATTTCTCAAACTATACGATCATCTCAGTCATGGCAAATCAACACAAACATCCCTTTTCAAGCCAAGCTGCCAATGCATGCATCATTTCCCTTTATTAACACTGTGTACAATAATGGCCCCAGCAGAGGGTGAAGAGAAGATTGATGCTTTCATTTTTTCAGATGGCTTTGCTGCCATCATAGCCAGTGGAGCTCACTCAAACATAGGACCAGAGAAAGCTACATGAAAGTCAAGATTTATATGTACAGTAAAGGTACAGTATATTAGATTTTCACCACAAAGTTCATTTCATAAATACTATCTACTTTAAATAATAACCTGAAGAAATCCTGCACTTCATTGGTGTCATGTTGGATATTAGGTATTACTTGTATCTCGTGAAATTTCCTTTCAGTTCAGGTTTTAATTGTTTTCCACAGAATTTGTACAATAATGGTCGTTAAAATGACGTCATAGGGGATATGCAATTAGAATGTGTAGACTAGGATGACATGTAAATAGGAATGTTGATGTTGTGTGAAAATACTTGAAATCCCTTTAATTAGTTGTTCATGAATGTGCTACACCCCTTAGCCATCTAGAGGCAACCTCATACTCCTCGTGACTGGATCAGGATACGTTA